>NC_050466.1:2654663-2683419 GCF_903995425.1 Onychomys torridus
GGAGGGAGGGAGAGAAGGAGGAAGGAAAGAAGGCAGGCTCATAAGTCAATTTGAAGGTTAAAGATTGGACAGAGGACCATCCAGATGGTTCAGCACTTGTCATCTGGCCTGAGTTCAATCCCCAAAACTCACTTGGTGAAAGGAGAGAGCAGATAGCCTACAAGTTGTCATCTGACCTACACACACACAGACACACACACACAGCAAATACATGCATGCATACATAAAAAAAATTTAGGGAAGCCAGGCGGTGGTGGTGCATGCCTCCAATCCCAGCACTAGGGAGGTTGATGCAGTAGGATTGAATTTGAAGGCAACCTGGGCTACAAGGTAGAAAGTGGTCTCAAAACAAAACAAAACGCCTTTATTACAAGCACTTGGCAGATCTCTGTGAGATCAAGGCCAGCCTGGGCTACAGAGCTAGTCCAGGACAGGCTCCAAAGCTACAGAGAAACCCTGTCTCCAAAAACCAAAAAGAAAGAAAGAAAGAAAGAAAGAAAGAAAGAAAGAAAGAAAGAAAGGAAAACAAAACCCCCCCAAACAAGCAACAGCAACAACAACAAAAACAAAAACAACAACAACAAAAAAGACAAACAAATGTGCAATTTGAGCAGAATGGACTCAAGTAGGTTCCAGTCACAATTTGGTTACTCAGTCACTTGTGTGGCCTCTCTGTATATGAGGATTCTTCATCTGTAAAAATAGAGACAAACACTACATCAACCTACTTTCTGGGTGCTCTTGAGGATCAAAGAATATATGGGAACTATTCAGAACATCTACTTGCTACAAATACAGAGATACTGTGGAGAGATTCAGGAGAGGGCATAGTGAAATGTCAAATGTACCCGCAACCTTCCTCTAGCTCACGGAGAAATTTGTATAAGATCTTGACTTGAGCTGGGCAGTGGTGGCTCAGGCCTTTAATCCCAGCATTCTGGAGGCAGAGGCAGGCGGAGCTCTTTGAGTTCAGTGTCAGCCTGTTCTACAGTAGTAGTTCCAGGACAGCTTGGACTGTTAACACAGAGAAACCCTGTCTTGAAAGACCAAAAATGGGGGGCCAGAGAGATGGCTTAGTGGTTAAGAGCACTGACTGCTCTTCCAGAGGTCCTGAGTTCAATTCTGAGCAACCACATGGTGGCACACAATTATCTAAGAGGAGATCTGATGCCCTCTTCTGGCCTGTAGGCAAGCATGCAGACAGAAAACTATACATAATAAATAAATATACAAAAAGAAAAAAGAAAAACTAACAAATAAATAAGTAAGTAAGTAGTACAAGGGAGCCGTAGATGCAAGAAGATCTATATTTTAAGTGCAGTTCTGGGTTGCGGGTTTGTCCCTCTGAGGCTCCGTTGCCACTTTAAACTACCAACGCCCCATCCCCTCGTTGTCTCGGCCACCGGAGGTCCATACCATGGCCCCTGTATGGCCCCTGTCGGAAGAAAGCGGAAGGCTTCGCCGGCAGATACAGTGGACAAGCGCGAGAAACTGGTAGAGGGCCCGGGAATGGTCATCGAGCATTGCACGAGCTGACGCGTCTACAGGCGCCATGCTGTTGCCCTGAGCCAGGCTCTGCAGCTGGAGTTCCCAGAGCTGCCTGTGCAGGTGAACCCATCCAAGCCACCGAGGGACAGCTTCGAGGTGACGCTGCTGCGCCCGGACAACAGCCGTGCCGAATCTGGACTGGTATTAAGAAGGGCCCACCACGAAAGCTCAAATTTCCTGAGCCTCAAGAGGTGGTTAAAGTATTGAAGAAGTACCTTTCATGAGGACGTTGGGCAGGGAGTCCCCATGCTGAGCTTTCATGCCCTGGAGATGTTGAAACATTCACGATAGTGCATGGCCAAACTTAAACTGTGTTCCTGAAGCCATAGTTTCTTCCTCACCAGAAATGATGGTTCAGTTGTGAGGCAGCCCTCCAGCAAGGCATTGTAAAAGTGTTTGGATTGGTTTAATAAAAGTTAAAGTATCTGACAAAAAAAATCTATATTTTTCTAATGCAAACAATAAAAGAAGCAATAGTACTGCTCTGTGCTTGTGGAAAGATGTATCAAGTTAGCCAGGAAATACAGCACTTGGGAGCTGAGCATGGTGGCACACGACTCTAATTCCAGATAGTTGGGAGCCCTGGCAGGAGGATCACATGAGCAGAGAAGTTTGAAAGCACACTAGGCAATGCAGTAAGGCTCTGTCTCTTGCCCCCCCCTCTCCCCCTGTCCTGGAGCTGAGGACCAAAGCCCCAAACCCAGGGCCTTGCACTTGCTAGGCAAGTGCTCTACCACTGAGCTAAATCCCCAGCCCCAGGGCTCTGTTTTAAAAACAACCAACCATAATAGGATACAGAGGAGGGGAATAAGGGGGTGGGTGTGGGAGGAGTTAGGAACAGGAGTGGGGGTGAAAATAAGCAAAATGCATTGCATGCATGTATGAAATTCTCAGAGAATTAAAATATTATATTAAATTGAAAAATAATAAATGATAATATGGAAATGATTCTCACACTTGAGCAGGAAAGATGTAGTGTGAAGACTTCAGATTCTTCATGCATGAATGGACAGTAAACAAATAGGCAAGTATCTCTTCTCTGTACCTTGCTCTAAACTGTCGTCAGGGAAATACACAATCCCATATTGACTCATGATCCTGTATATATATATAAATTTTATTATTTTCCGGAGCCAAGGACTGAACCCAGAGCCTATGATTGCTAGGCAAGCGCTCTACCACTGAGCTAAATCCCCAACACCCTGTAGTATATCTCTTGTTCAACAGTTAAAAGTGTGAACTGGGGGCTGGAGAGATGGCTCAGTGGTTAAGTGGATGCCCTTCCAAAAGTCCTGAGTTCAATTCCCAGCAATCACATGGTGGCTCACAACCATCTATAATGAGATCTGGTGCCCTCTTCTAGCATGCAGGGACACATGCAGACAGAACACTGTATATATAATAAACAATCTTTCTTTAAAAAAAATGTGTGAACTGCTTTTACAGAAGACTCAAGTTCAGTTCCCAGCACTCACATCAAGTGGGTCACAACTGTAACATCACTTACAAGAGATCTAATGCCCTATTCAGGCCTCTGTGTACACACACACACACACACACACACACACACACACACACACACACAAAGTAGTAAAATGGTCCTTGATTGTGGTGGTTTCGACTAGAACAGTTCCTTCCCATAATGCTTAGACACCAGGGAGTGGCACTATTTGACAGATTATAAGGATTAGGAGGTATGGTCTTGTTATGTCACTGGGGGTGGGATTTGAGGATTCAAAAGCAGCCTATGCCAGTCCCAGTCTCTCTCTGCCCTGTGGATCAAGATGTAACTCTCAGCTTCTTCTCCAGCACCCTGTCTGCCTGCACGTTGCCATGCTTCATGCCATGATGATAATAGACTAAACCTCTGAAACTGTAAGCAAGCCCCCAATAAAATGCTTTCTCTCATAACAGTTGCCTTGGGCTGGAGAGATGGCTCAGAGGTTAAGAGCACTGATAGCTCTTCCAGAGGTCCTGAGTTCAATTCCCAGCACCCACATGTTACAACCACATGTCAATTCTCACAACCATCTGTAATGAGATCTGGTGCCCTCTTCTGGCATTCAGGAATATATGCAGGCAGAACTATATATATTTATATTTATATAATCTTAAAAAACAAAAACAGTTGCCTTGATCATGGTGTCTCTTCACAGCAACAGTGATTAAGACACAGATGAATCCACCTCTAGGTGTTTGTGATCTTGTATAATCTCCTCCCCAAGTGTGGCCTGGATTTAGTGACTTACTTCTAACAAATAGAACATGAGAGACATGGTGACATGTTGTAGGGATTCAGCTTGACCTTATTGCAGCCATCTGGAGATATGACCAGCATGACTGGCCTAGAATAATCCTGCCAGTTTCTACCACATGGTTCTCCAGCATAATTTAAGTAGGCAAAACTGTTAGAGCGCTACATGTAGCTTCATGACTAGATCTTGGAGGCCTCAACACCAGGATGTGTTGGATGTCTTTGACATGAGCTTTCTTTCAATAAACCAGGTAGAGTCCAGCTTGGACAAAGTCACTGTTGTTTGGATTAATATACTTGTATCTCCTTCTGACTCAGATAGCGGAGATCTACCAGTTTTGGTCTTGCAGTTTTCCAGGATGAAACTTCTATCCAAGACTCCACTAAATTGTAGCATGTGCGGTCCTAGATTGGCCCCTTCTTTCTTCAGCCTCGCTGCACTTTATAGCCAGTTCAAATACTCTGAGGCTGTGTTGTTCCAGAATGGGGGCCACCTGTGAGATTAGTTTACAGAAAAACTGCAGGGGCCAGGTGGTGGTGCTGTTGGCAGCATACACTTTTAATCCCAGCACTCAGGAGACAGGGGCAGGTGGATCTCTGTGAGTTCGAGGCCAGCCTGGTCTACAGAGTGAGTTCCAGGACAACCAGGGCTACATAGAGAAATTTAAAAAAAAAAAAAAAAAAAGAAAAGACTGCAGGGGCCCACCGTAATCAGGGGCATGAAGGTTGTGAATTTGAGGCCACCCTAGTCTACAGAGTGAGACCTTGTCTTAAAACAGGAAAAAAAGAGACAATTATGGCTCCCACCACAAGTGTGTTTCTCTCTCTCTCTCTCTTTTCCCCTGCTTCCCTCTAGCTCTCTATCAGGGTTTCTATTACTGTGATAAAATACTGTGGTCAAAATCAACGTAGGAAGGGAAGTTGTTATTTCACCTTAGGCTTCTAAGTCCATTACTGAGGGAGCCCAGGACAGGAACCTGGAGATATGGACTGATGCCAAGGCCATGGAGGGATGCTGCTTCCCATTTGCTCTTCATAGCTTGCTCAGCCTTATAGTGCTTGGGACCACCAGCCTAGAGGTGCCACCACCCACAGTGAGCTGGGCCCCCCCCAAATCAATTCTCAATCAAGAAAATATTCCACAGGCCAATCTAGTGGGGTCATTTTCTCAGTTGAACTTCCCTCTTCCAAAATGGCTCTAGCTTGTGTCAAGTTGACACGCATGAAACCCAACCATCAGGTAAAGAAGTTTAGGATTTGGGGTGATGGCTCAGTGTGTAACACTCTTTTCCCATATGCATGAAAAAAACGGTGTTGAATCCCCAGCTCCCATGTAAATGATGGGCAGGTATGGTACCCTTCCTGCCATCCCAGCAATGCATGGGTGGGGTGGGAAAGGGGAGGCAGAGATGGGGGATTCCTCAGGGCAAGCTTGCTAGCCAAACTGGTGAAATTGGTGAGCTCTGAGTTCAAATGAGAGCCCCTGCCCCAATATATTAAGAAGAGAGTAAGGCTGGAGAGATGGCTCAGAGGTTAAGAGCACCGACTGTTCTTCCAGAAGCACCGACTGTTCTTCCAGAGGTCCCGAGTTCAATTCCCAGCAACCACATGGTGGCTCACAACCATCTGTGAAAAAGAAAAAGAACAAAAGCTCCCTTGGCAGGATTCGTTTGTTATTTGTTTTCTTGATAGGTAGCCATTCCAACTGGAATAAGATGCAATCTCAATGTACCCTTTTTTGTTTTGTTTTGTTTTTTGAGACAGGGTTTCTCTGTGTAGCCCTGGCTGTCCTGGAACTCACTCTATAGACCAGGCTGGCCTCGAACTCACGGAGATCCGCTTGGCTCTGCCTCCTGAGTGCTGGGACTAAAGGCGTGCGCCACCACTACTCAACTTTCTAATCTTCTCTTTAATTCCTCTCTGTAATGTTTTGAAGTTTTAATTGTACTACCTTTCACTACATAATTAGATTTATTCATAAGTACTTTATTAGTTTTTGAAACTATTATCAAGTTACTGATTTTTATGTTGATTTTGTATCCTGTTTTTCCTTAGTTTTTATTTATAATCATAAGCTTAACTCTGCATTCCAGCTAGACCTGGAGGTGAATAATGAAAATATCTCCAAAAAACTGTAGTTAGAACACCAAGATTATTGGATATTGTGAGAAGGTGCAAAGGTGCTCTCCTGAGCTAGGGAAGAAATTGTCTAGTGGTTTAGATAAACGCAACCCCAAAGTATTAGAGGTGTCCACAGTCGACCGTGGTGATCTTCTTCCTGGACCCCAAGTGCCCTGTGGCTTTCACAATGCTCATGCCTTCTTTTATTTTCCCAAAGACCACACATTTGCCATCCAAGCACCCAGTCTTCACAGTGCAGATGAAAAAGCAGAAACTACTTGTGCATGCATGGGTGCAGGTGCCTCAGAGACCAGAAGAAGGCATCGAATTCCCTGGAACTGGAGTTACAGGTGGTTGTGAGCCACCATGTGGGTACTGGGAATAGAACTATCTCTCCAGGCCCAACCACTGATCATTTTTTAAAAACAGATTTATTTATTTATTATGTACACTCTCATTGTGTAACACTCCTGCTGTCCTGGAACTCACTTTGTAGACCAGGTTGGTTTTGAACTCACAGAAATCTGCCTGCTTCTGTCTCTGGAATGCTGGAATTAAAGGTGTGTGTCATCATGCTCATACCTTTTTCTTTTTAAAAATGTCTTTATATTTGTGTGTGTGTATGTGTGTGTGTGTGTGTGTGTGTGCGCGCGCACGCGTGTGTGCGCACGAGTGTTTACAGAGCACCTGTGGATATCCTAGGACAACTGCTGCTGATTGAACTCAAGTAGTCAGGCTTTCATGACGAGTCCTTTTACTTTTTAGTAGTCATTTCTTGGGGACTTAATCCCAAACACTATTCAGAAAGGAGAAAATCACTACAGTAGCAATACCAGACCAGAGAAGATACAGATATACAATCAAAACTGCGTAAAGCCAAAAACTGCGTAAAGCCGGGTACTACACCACCGCCAACCACTGGACAGAGAAGACAATGGAGATTATACTAAATTTATAACTAAAAGCTATTTGGGAGCCAGACAGTGGTGGCGCACGCCTTTAATCCCAGCACTGCCCAGGGAGACAGAGGCAGGCGGATGTTTTTGAGTTCAAGGTCAGCCTGGTCTACAAAGTGAGATCCAGATGGATGTAAGAAGATGAGTACAAATAAAAACAGAAAAGACTAAAATATGAAATAAAAATGATATAAAAAATCATGGAAACAAAGAAAAATATAAGAAGCAAAAAATAATAATAATAATAACAGGCAGTGGTGGCACATGCCTTTAATCCCAGCACTCCAAAGCTGCACAGAGAAACCCTGTCTCAAAATCAAGTAAAAGAAAAGAAAGGTAGTAAAAGAGAAAGCCCCATGTGGCTCTTCTAGGTCCTCTAATATCGGAGTCTGCAGGTGGACAGGTGGGTGGTCGATGCTTTGGAAGTATCCTTCCCGTTTCGGTTGGTGCCCAGTCTACATTGGTCAAGTGTCAGATGCTGACAGCTGTCTCCTCTTTAGAAGCTTCCTCTTTGTGCATATCAGGAGCCTCTGATGGCTTTGCAACCTGTGCTCTAGACAGGTTCCCTCACGGTCCAGAGACTTCTCAGTTTGTACACCTCTGAATGGCTCTAGCCAGGAGGTGTCTGAGTATGTTGGGAATTAATCCCAGCATGAAGATCTGCTTTCAAATACCACACAGTCTGCTGAGGGGGCCATGCCTATCTGAGTGGCCTGCGCTCTCACCCCCGGGGCCATGGTGCCGTCCGGGCCTGGACTGCTGCCGAGGGCCATGTCTGTGTCTGTGGCCCTACCACAGCCAGGGTCTGTGTTGGTATCAGTAGCTCCTGATGCTGTCAAGGGCAGTGCTGAGGGTCTGGGCCACCACCTGGCTTGACATCTGTGACTTCTATTGCCACTGAGGGCTGTGGATGCCTGGGATCTGGACAGCCACCTCAGACCATGTTGGTGTCCGAGGGCCTTGCTGCCCTCAAGGCCACACTGGTCTGGGTGGCGTCTGCTGCCACTGGGGCCACAGTGACATCTGGGCCTGAGCTGCTGCTGAGGACCATGTCTGGGTCCATGGTCCTGCTGCAGCCGGGGTCTGTGATGATGCCCATGGCTTGTGTTGCCACAGGGGTTCATAGGAACCATGCATGTTGAAATCTGAGGGGGATGCTGAGCCGGCCCTGCCCCTCATTGGCCCAGGGATAGTTGGCCCTGCCCCTTGTTGGAGTCTACAGCAGGAGAGCTGGCCCCCTGCACTCCGGAGAGCTGGCCCCACACCACACCACTGGTGTGGGAGAGCTGGCCCCCATGGCATGGGCCTAGGAGAGTCGACTCTACGCCTTGCCTGGGAGGGGTGGTCCCAGTGGCTTGGACTGACCAGCTCAGCTACCACCCAGACCCACAGCCTAAGCCTTCTATTGCTCCACCCTAACGTCTACCCTGTCTATGACCTGCTAGAGTGTGTGAAGGGACTGGTCCTGCTGAATGATAACCACAGGATCTCCATGACTCAGGGCAACAGCACAAATAGCTGAGAGGAGTTTCAGTGAGGGGCCAGTTATGATGGTGTGCCAGACCATTGCTGTGGATATTGCTCTGTATAAATAAAATGCTGTTTGGCCAGTGGCCAGGCAGGAAGTATAGGTGGGACAAGAGAGAAGAGAATTCTGGGAAGTGGAAGGCTGGGGGAGAGACACTGCCAGCCGCTGCCATAACAAGATGTAAAGGACAGGTAAGCCACGAGCCACCTGGCAAAGTATAGATTAACAGAAATGGGTTAATTTAAGATATAAGAACTAGATAACAAGAAGCCTGCCATGGCCATACAGTTTGTAAGTAATATAAGTCTCTGTGTGTTTACTTGGTTGGGTCTGAGCGTCTATGGGACTGGCAGGTGAGAGAGATTTGTCCTGACTATGGGCCAGGCAGGAAAACTCCAACTACAGACCCAATGCAATGAACATTATATGGGTGGGGCTGATTGAACAAAAAGGTATATTTCATGACACACCGCAGTACCCAGTGCTACTAGGATGAATGAAGAGGTGTTGGAAAGATGGAAGAGCGAGGTGGATTTTTTTTGTGTTTTGTTTTGTTTTTTATTGATTTTGAGTTTTTTTTTGGGGGGGGGCTGCAGTGGTGAGGGGAGGATATGAAGGAACTGAAGGTGAGCGGGACTGGGGTGCATGATGTGAAATTCCCTAAGAATCGATAAGAATTATGTTAAAATTATCTTAAAAATAAAGCCGGGCCAGGTGGTGGTGGAGCACGCCTTTAATCCCAGCACTCGGGAGGCAGAGCCAGGTGGATCTCTGTGAGTTCGAGGCCAGCCTGGTCTACAAAGTGAGTTTTAAGACAGGCTCCAAAGCTACACAGAGAAACCCTGTCTCAAAAAACCAAAAAAATAAAAAAAATAAAGCCGGGTGGTGGTAGCACATGTCTTTAACCCCAGCACTCAGGAGGCAGAGGCAGGGGGATCTCTGTGAGTTCAAGGCCAGTCTGGTCTACAGAGTGAGTTCCAGGACAGCCAGGGCTGTCTCAGAAAAAAAAATTAAGGTTGCTTTCCTATAATGCAGTGAATGTAAGGAATCAGAATGATAAAGAATAGACTCTATCCCAAAGACTATTAATGCTGTGGCAATCATAAAGCAAGAGCATGTGGAAAGGACTGGGCAGCACACAGTGCCAGCTGTAGCTCCTGGCAATGGAAGGGGAAAAATAGCCAAAGCCAAGAGACAAGCTAGATGGGTTCTGGTGAAAAGAAGCCTGGTAGTCCTACCCACAAGCCCGCACCCTTGAAAGCCTCCAATTGGAGGGTTTGGTGAGGTAGTGATTGCTCCCGCATGATACGGTGGTCAGCATTTGAGAGGGAGCCCAATCTATCTTTATCAAAACCCAGAGGGCCGTGGCCAGGTGCCTTCTCCAGAGGGAGCCTATTGCTTAAGACTGAGCTACTCTGGGGACCAGAAAACAAGGACCAATCACAAGACAAGAAGTCCTGAGAGACATCCTGTCACACACAGGTGGGGACAGCTGTGAAAGTCAATCATGGAGAGAGGGGAGGCCTGACTCATGTTCACCCAAAAGTTCAGGTGGCAAGCCTTAATTACTGAGATGGCTCAGTAATTAAGAGTGCAAGGGCTGGAGAGATGGCTCAGAGGTTAAGAACACTGGCTGCTCTTCCAGAGGACCTGAGTTCAATTCCCAGCACCCACATGGTGGCTTATAACCATCTCTAATAGGATCTGATGCCTTCTTCTGTCATGCAGGCATAAATGCAAATAGAGCACTGATAAAGAAGAAAGAGTGCACATGCTCTTACAGACGACCCAAGTTTGGTTCTAAGAACCTACATCAGACAGCTAACAACTGCCTATAACTCCTGTTCCCAGGGGGAATCTCACATCTGTGGCTTCCAAAGCCACCAGTACTCATGTGCATACAGTGTGCCCATACACATACACACACCTTAAAATAATAAAAATAAATCCTTTTAAAGTCTAGCTCTGTAGACCAGGCTGGCCTCAAACTCACTGAGCTCTACCTGCCTGTGTCCCAAGTGCTGGGATTAAAGGCATGAGTCTGTATGGCAACTGCCTTTTCAAGTATGTATGAGAGCTTGTCACCCAGACACCTTGGAGATTAAGTATAACACTGAAGATCACTGACCTCCATTTATTAACAGTAGCATGCCAGCTAAGCATTTTCATTTTCACAATCCTATTCAAGCTGGAGTAGTACCTACTTCTCAGGAGTGGCTCTGTGCAACATTTTTTGGCCTCCTGAAATTCATTTAGCCCCCTTTGAAGATATCTTAAAATTTGTGAGTCTGAATGTATCCATTATGAGACCTTTATTTCTGCTGCTTGTGAGCTGCCTGTTTTTTCTTTATGGTTCTTAGTTGTTCTTTTGCAGAGATTCCAGCTTGGGTCGTGCTGGGATCAAGAATAATGGGCCCTGGTGGTTTGTGTTCCTGGAGTTGTGTCCATGCCAGTGGATGCCCACACGCTCCAGAAGAGAATTTGACATCACTGCTGCCATTGTTGCTGTTGTAACAGTGGCAATCACCGCTACTACTGTTTCTGGGATTGTCATTTCATAATTGGTTACTACAGCTAGCACAGTGGAGACCCTGGCAGCAAAAGTAGCTACCACAGTTAGTTAATCTTTCATTCTGTTGGACATGAAAAATTTAAATCAATAGTTATATACATTTCTATTGGCTTTGAAAGTTATAAATATACAAACTCAAGTTCCATTTGCTCTCGGGATACCATCTTACAGGGACTCCAATTTGCAGTAAGGCTGGTTAAGGAAGAGAATGGTTCGGTTGCCTTTAGCCTACCAGCTATGGGTGGGTCAAGACTTCTGTTGGTCTTTTCTGTGTGGAACACACAGATTGCAAGCCCAGCGCCATAGAGATCTTTGGCAACAGTTAACTCTGCAGCTCTCACACGATTGAGCCTGTCTGATAATGAGTATTCAGAGACAGGTAATGCCTGGGGGGTATTCACCAACCTATGACAGAACACCTGTGTGGCCTGGACAGGTGTCTCCATGATGGGTAAGGTGACCGCCGACGTCCCACGCAACCTAAGTCAGAAGCTCATTTTTTAGTAAAAGGGGGGTACCTGTAGGTCCCTGGCCCCTGTTTTGGGTAACTGTTGCATTGCTTGCCAACCTTGACCTTGATATCCTCTCTATGCTAATTCCCTGGGAGATTCCACCCTCCTGAATGCTTAAGGGAAGCTCCTTGTCTGTGTATCCAGCATATTGGGTGCTAACAGCTTAGATGCAAGATTGTAAAACATCAGAAGCGACTTCTGCCCTCCGGGATTCTCCCATTGTGCTGTAAGCCTGTATTTAAGACCTCTTCCCTCCTTCAATGAATGGCATTTGGCATTAAAAAAACAAAACAACACAAAACAAAACAAAAAAACAAATAATGCTGTTATGAACATAAAAATAAATAAATTATTTTTAAAAAAGGCATGAGTCCCTCAAATCTTGCTCTTCATTACTCCCACTGTCATCCAGGTTGTTCATGTAGATCTCATCCATTTCTCTGTCATTGGGTGATCCTTGGGTCTTTCCTAGGGTCCCATTTTCTAGGTAGCCTCCCTGGAGTTGTGAAGCAGTCTAGTCATCTTTGTTTTACATCTAGTATCCTACTATGAGTGAGTACATACCGTGTTTGTCCTTCTGAGTCTGGGTTACCTGACTCAGGATGATTTTTTCTAGATCCATCCATTTGCCTGCAAACCTCATGATGTCATTGTTTTTCTCTGTTGAGTAGTACTCCATTGTGTATATGTACCACATTTTCTTTATCCATTCTTCAGTTGAAGGGCATCTAGGTTGTTTCCAGGTTCTGGCTATTACAAACAAAGCTGATATGAACATAGCTGAGCAAATGCCCTTGTGGTATGATTGAGCATACCTTGGGTATATTCCCAAGAGTGCTATAGCTGGGTCTTGGGGGAGATGGATTCCCAATTTTCTAAGGAAGCGCCATATTGATTTCCAAAGTGTCTGTACAAGCTTGCATTCCCACCAGCAGTGGAGGAGAGTTCCCCTTGCTCGACATCCTTTCCAGTATAAGCTGTCTTCTGTGCTTTTGATCTTAGCCATTCTGACAGGTGTAAGGTGGTATCTCAGAGTCGTTTTGATTTTCATTTCCCGGATAATTAGGGATGTTGAGCAATTCCTTAAATGTCTTTCAGCCATTTGAACTTCCTCTGCAAGATTTGAGGGAAAGAAAGCTTAGGGGATCAGGAGATCCCAGCTGGATCAAGAACAGAAAGGGAGAATGAGGAATAACAGACCATGATAAATGAAGACCACATGAGACCAGGAATAAGCAGAGTGCTCGAGAGGTCCCCAGAAATCCACAATGATATATCCTCTGTAGTTTGCTGGCAATGGTCGAGAGAAAGCCTGATCTGACCTAGTCTGGTGATCAGATGGCCAAACACCCTAACAGTTGTCTTGGAACTCTCATCCAATAACTGATGGAAGTGGATGCAGAGATCCTCAGCCAGGCCCCAGGTGGAGCTCCAGGTGTCCAACTGTCGAGAAAGAGGAGGGTCTGCAAGAGTGTGAATTGTTGAATCCAAGATTGCAAAAAGCACAGGGACAAATAGCCAAACGAATGGAAGCACATGAATTATGAACCAAAGGCTGTGGAGCCCCTAGCTGGATCCGGCCCTCTGGATAAGTGAGACCATTGAATAGCTTGATCTGTTTGGGAGGCATCCAGTCTGTGGGACCAGGTCTGTCCTTAGTGCATGAGCTGGCTGTTTGGAACCTTGGGCTTACACAGGGACACTTTGCTCAGTTTGGAAGGAGGTGACAGGACCTGCCTGTACTGAATCTACCAGGTTTAAATGAATCCCCAGGGGTACCTTGATCCTGGAGGACATGGGAATGGAGTGGAGGGGCTGGGAGATAGGTGGGGGTGGGGGCGGGAGGGGGGAGGACAGGGGAACCCATGGCTGATGTATAAAATTTAAAACACATAATAATAAAGAAAAAGATTATTTATTAAAAAATTGAATAAACATACTATCATAATTGTTATTCTTGAAAAAAAAGGCATGAGTCACCACTGTCAGTAAAAAAATAATTTAATGATTTTTTTTTTATGTGCATTGGTGGTTTGCCTGCATGTATGTGTGTGGGGGAGGGTGCTAGATTCCCTGGAACTGGAGACACAAACAGCTGTGAGCTGCCATGTGCTGGGAATTGAACCCAGGTCCTCTGGAAGAGCAGGCAGTGCTTTTAATTTACCACCTTCTACAGTTTCATCTCCATATTTGAATTCCTATTAGAAAGCTACTAACATTTGGAATATTTGCCATAAGCTCAGGTTTGAAATCTTAACAGATTAAAACTCAGAAAAGAAGACATGGATGATGGATTAGTTAACATATGCCAGGATCTGGGCTCTACAACAGGAGGGTAGCTTTCACAAAGATGAGACCAACCTGGGCTGTATGGAGTGAGGCCCAGCTGGGGATATGGCTTCAGTTGGTGGAGTGCTTGCCTGGTGTACATGAAGCCCTGGGTTCCGTCTCCAGCACCTCATAAAACTGAATGTGGCCGGGTGGTGGTGGCACATGCTTTTAATCCCAGCACTCGGGAGGCAGAGGCAGGCAGATCTCTGTGAGTTCGAGGACAGCCTGGTCTACAGAGCAAGATCCAGGAAAGGTGCAAAGCTGCACAGGGAAACCCTGTCTCGAAAAACAAAAACAAAAATTAAAAAACTGAATGTAATCCCAGCACTTAGGAGGTAGTAGAAGGAGAATCGGAAGTTCAAGGTCATGCTTGGCTACATAGTGAATTCCAGGTTAGTCTGTGGTAAAAGAGAGATCTTGTTTCAAAACAAAACAAAACAAAAAAAAATTGATAGGGCAGAGGTATTCTACAACTTTAATCTCAACATTTGGGAGGCAGAGGCAGGTGCATTTCTGTGAGTTTGAGGCCAGCCTGGTCAATGGAATGAGTTCCAGGACAGCCAGAGAAACACTGTCTTGAAAAACCAAAAGAAAAACAGATTTAACCCTATTGTAGAATATTAATTTAAGGTGTGTTACATTTATTTGTTTATGCTGTGGAACATTTGTTTAATGATGCAACGATGTGCTGCATTGTTTTTCAAGACAGGGTTTCTCTGTAGCTTTGGTGCCTTTCCTGGAACTCACTTGGTAGCCCAGGCTGGCCTGGAACTCACAGAGATCCTCCTGCCTCTGCCTCCCGAGTGCTGGGATTAAAGGCGTGCACCACCACCGCCCGGCTAATTGAGTTCAAATTTCTATCTAGCATCATTTCCTTTGACAGAAGCATAGATTTTGGTGTTTCTTGCAGATTATTTCTGCTAGTAACTGATGTTCTCCAATGTTCACTTGCATAAACTTTTTATTTAATATTTATTTTAAAGGATATTTTTGCTAGATGGATATTTAAGTTTCTGTATTTTGAAGGTATTTTTGAAGTCAAGCCCATGGTTTGTCTGGGAAGTCAAAGACTCTTCCTGTTGCACTTTTGAAAGAATTTTCCTTTACTGTACTATAATGTGACTACTCAGCAAGTTCCAGGACAACCAGAGCTACACTGAGAAACCCTGTCTCAGAAAAACAAACAAGTCAAACCAAATCCAAGTACTACAACAAAACAAACAGGCGGGTGAACTGAGTGGCCAAGTCCTTACTGAAGGCCGGCACAGGGGGCTCTTGATTTTCTTTGTTTGGAGAGGGGGTCTTCACAGTGAGGCCAGTGACGACGAGGGAGCAGTAGTGGGAAAATGGTCCAAGAACGTGGTCCAAGGTCAGACAAGAAGGCAGCTAATAAAGTGAATCCACTGGGTTCCCCAACACACAAGACAAACAGCGATGAAGGAACAGATGGCTCCACTCTGAGGTTGGATGACCAGGCTGGTGAGATCTCCACTCACAGAGATCTGCTGGCCTCTACCTCCCAAGTGCTGGGATCAAATATATGTATCACCATGCCCAGCAGGGGCAGGATTTTTGAGTCCTTACCAATCTCTCGGTTTGGATAGCTAGATGAGATGCAAGAGTTGATGTTGGACTAGTTAGTACATCTTTGTGTTCAAACTAAAGGGGCAATCATGGAACAGTAGTTAGCAGAGACCTAACCAGACCCCAGAGTGGCTTGGGGTCAGACCACAGAAGAAGGGGTGGGGATAATTGAATAAACATTTGGGTGTAAGTGCGGTTAATTAAAATGGGAGGAGATTCTGGAGTAGGAAAACAGAGCCTGGAGTCGTGAATTCACACTACAGGGGCACTGGTGTGAGAATTGGGAACAACCACATGCCAGGCATGGTGGCCCACACTTGCAATCCCAGCACTCAGCATTAATATGGAGGAAGAAGGACCACCATAAATTCCAGGCCAGCCCGAAAAAAGAAAAAAAAAAAGTCATAACTGCATAAGTTTAACGACAGACCTTCAGGGCACTATTGATAAAGAAGTAATCAGAGGGGGTTAGGGATTTAGCTCAGTGGTAGAGCGCTTGCCTAGCAAGCGCAAGGCCCTGGGTTCGCTCCTCAGCTCTGGGGAAAAAAAAGTAATCAGAGAATCCACTGGAAAGTCCAAAGCAGAGCCAGTTTAAGTACAAGCCTGAAGTGGAAGGATTTTTAGAATAGTTAAATTGCTGTGTTAGCTTACTAGACCAGCTATATGGGTAAACAAGTCTTGACTAAGAATCAGAAGAGCAAGAAAAACTCTGACTAGGAACCAAAATAACATTGATGGTGAAATGGCTTGAAAAGGGAGCCTTGGTTTGAGAATAGGCTGGGAATATTGATGCTGTAATGGACTAGACCTCCAGGTCAGGTGTGAGGTTTTGGTTTTGAATTTTGAATTTTATTTATGTCTATGGGTGTTTTGTCTGCATGTGTCTGTGTACTATGTATATGCACAGTGCCCATACAGGTCAGAAGAGGGGCTCACATTACTTGGAACTGGAGTTGCATGCAGTTGTGAGCTGCCATTTGTGTGCTGGGAATTGAACCTGGGCCATCTGAAAGAGCAGTCAGTGCTTTTAACCACTGAGCCATCTCTCCAGACCCCCTTTTTGGAAGAGGCGGGGAGGAGGCAGGTTCTCACCATTGAATTCTGGCTGGCCTGGAACTCACTGTGTAGACAAGACTGGCCTCTTAACTCACAGATATCCATCCACCTGTCTGTGCCTCCCAAGTCCTGGGTTTAAAGATATGTGCCACTACACCCAGGTGACCTGTGTGTTATTTGCATGGCCAGAGGCTCCCCCAAGGTCCTCCAACAAGAGCCAGAGGTAACTAATAGCCCTGGTGACCTCAATTCTAATTGTATGACAGAGACCACAGGAGGTCCTCCCCTAGGCCCTAAGGATAACACATGTAGCCTCTTTGGGGGAAAACATCTTCATGGAGGAAGTGACATGTACTTGGAGAAGAATTTCGATGTAATTTTGCCTCTTTGTGCACAGGGGATTGTGTTATCCTAGGAAACTTCTTTCCAAATTATACTGTACTCAAATATGCTTGCAATAAACTGCCCAGTGTCAGACTAGAGATTTGAACCAACACCAGACACTGAGTTGTGCTGAACCGGACAGTTTTTTGTTTATTGGTTTTTTTGAAATAGGGTTTCTCGGTGTAGCTTTGGAGTCTGCCCTGGAACTTGCTTTGTAGACAAGGCTGGCCTACGAACTCACTGACATCCACCTGCCTCTGCCTCCCAAGTGCTGGGACTAAAAGCATGTGCCACTACCACCTGGCCTGAATCGGATTTTATATTTATTTTTATTTTATGGGCATTGGTATTTTTGCCTGCATGCATGTCCGTGTGAGGGTATGGGATCCTCCAGAACTGGAGTTACAGACAGTTGTGAGGGACACATTTGGTTCATTGGCTAATGATACATAAGATTCATTGGGTTTGGGAACAAAAAACCTCAAAAACAACTTAAGACAAGAAGGAGGGAAATTGGGCGGTGAAGGGAATCGAACACTAGGAATATGAACCTAAGGTCTTCTACACAGAAACCCAGAACTCTGCCCCTAGGCTACATTCCCAGGGGGCGACGCGGCCTCTCCAATGACATAAAAAAGACTACGACCCAGGCTACAGAGTACTAGTCAAGTCAAGACTGATAACCTAGCTAAAATAAACCCATTTCCACAGACCTAAGACTCAGAACACTCTACTTCTAGCTAAAGGACACTAGGGTACAAATAGTTAGCAATGCACTGTTTATCTAAAAATAGAAGCCGGGAAGTGGTGACTCACGCCTTTAATCCCAGCACTCCCGAGGCAGAGGCAGGCGGATGTTGTGAGTTCGAGGGTAACCTGGACTCAAAAGGGAGTTCCAGGAAAGGTGCAAAGATACACAGAGAAACCCTTGTAACGAACAAATAAATACCATATTAATATTAATAATAGTCAATAAATAATAATAATAAATAAAAATAAAAATAGAAGAAAGAGGCTGAAATGTGCTGATCTTACAGGTTCGAGGTTCTAGGACTCCATTCTGACATCCAGCTCATTCATTGGATATTCAGGGACTCCAAACCACTGGTTAAGTTTATTTTAATCAATCTTGGCTGTAGCTCATAATCTCTCCATCTATGAAACTTGTTTTAAAAGTGCCAGTATCGTGCAGGGGCAGTCGTGGGGCACGAGTCTACCCTGAGCACTAGGGAGGCCGAGGCAGGAGGACCTCTATGAGTTTGAGACCAGCCAAAAACCAAAAACCATTTTAAAAAAAGGTGTCATGACATAAAACGTGTAAGGACTAAAAGTATGGCTTTTTCTCCTGAGTTTCCTCCCATCCCTCTCACGTGGCTCAGAGAACCAAATTCGGGAGATCAGAGGAGTGAAATGTGTGAGGGAAACAAAAGATCAGGGCAGAGCGGCTCATGAAGAAGGAAAAAAGGGGAGGGGGGAGTCGAACCTGAAAGCCCAGACACCGCATCCCAATACGCTGTCTCAAGGCTACGGTCAGGTTTCCCAACTGCTGCCTACACGGGCTTATGAAGCTGCTGTGAAGTATGTTAACTACTGATATCAGGACTTAGAATGTAGCTAGATCCCACTTCCAGGGACCCAAGACTCTCAGAACCGGTTTAAGCCGCCCTCCTAGCATGAACCTACAGTTCTCAAAACCACAGTAAACTGCCTTTCAAGGGACCCAACACTTGGAGAACTCTGATAAAAATCCTCCTGTGACCCAACTGACCGTTGGTTCTGTTGATCACATGGGGAACGTCAATCATCTCTGCAAACCCATGGAATGCTTAGGTCCAGTACCTGACACATATCACGTCCTCAATAAATGTCTGTCTTCTGGAGAGGTTCTGTGTAAGGTCCTGTGTGAGAGGTAGGTGAGAAGATTGAAGAACTCACCCGGTCCATCACTGCTGGATATTTGGGTATTTGTAGCCATAGGAACAATAGCTGCTGTGACTTTTTAAAATTATTTATTTATTTTTATTGCATGTGCATTGGCATTTTTGCCCGCATGCATGTCTGTGCGGGGATGTTGGATTCCTTGGACCTGGAGTTACAGACAGCTGTGAGTTGTCACGTGGGTGCTGAGAAGTGATCCTAGGTCCTCTGGGAAGAGCAGCCCGTGCTCTTCACCACTGAGTCATCTCTCCAGCCCTAGCTGCTGTAATCTCCCGCATCCTTCATTCATCTTATTTTTGGTTGACATATTTGCATATATATGGGATGAGGGACGCATTTGGTTCATTGGCTAATGATACATAAGATTCATTGGGTTTGGGAACAAAAAAGCTCAAAAACAACTTACGAAAAGCAGGGAAATCATGCAGAAAAGGGAATCGAACCCTGCAAATCAAGAACTCTGCCCCTAGGCTGCACTCCCAGGTGGCATTGCGGCCCCTCAAATGGCATACAAAAAGACTATGACCCATGTGACTCAGGCTAAAGCGTGCTGGTAAAATCAAAACTGATAACCTAGCTAAACCCATTTCCACAGACCTAAGACTCAGAACACTCTACTTCTACCTAAGGACACTAGGGTACAAAGAGTTAGCAATGCACTGTTTATCTAAAAGTAGAAGAAAGAGGCTGAAATGTGCTGATCTTACAGGTTCAAGACACACAATATCTCCAGCCCCCATCCTTCCTCACTTCATGCCTCACCTTCACAGTTTCTAGGTCCCCATTCTGACTTCCAGCTCATTCATTGGATATTCAGGGACTCTCCAAACCACTGGTTAAGTTTTTTTTAATCAATCTTGGCTGTAGCTCATAATCTCTCCATCTATGAAACTTGTTTTAAAAGTGCCAGTATCGTGCAGGGCAGTGGTGGGGCACGAGTCTACTCTGAGGACTAGGGAGGCAGAGGCAGGAGGACCTCTATGAGTTTGAGACCAGCCAAAAACCAAAAACCATTTTTAAAAAAAGATGACAGGAGATAACACTTGTAAGGACTAAAAGTATGGCTTTTTCTCCTGAGTTTCCTCCCATCCCGCTCACGTGGCTCAGAGAACCAAATTCGGGAGATCAGAGGAGTGAAATGTATGAGGGAAACAAAAGATCAGGGCAGAGCGGCTCATGAAGAGGGAAAAAGGGGAGGGGGGAGTCGAACCTGACAGCCCAGACACCGCATCCCAATACGCTGTCTCAAGGCTATGGTCAGGTTACGAGGGGAGGGTTGCCTAAACGGACCTATGAAGCTGCTGGGACGTCTGTTAACTACTGATATCAGGACTTACAATGTAGCTAGATCCAGGGACCCAAGACTCTCAGAACCGCTTTAAGCCGCCCTCCTAGCATGAACCTTCGGTTCTCAAAACCACAGTAAACTGCCTTTCAAGGGACCCAACACTTGGAGAACTCTGATAAAAATCCTCCTGTGACCCAACTGACCGTTGGTTCTGTTGATCACATGGGGAACGTCAATCATCTCTGCAAACCCATGGAATGCTTAGGCCCAGTACCTGACACATATCACGTCCTCAATAAATGTCTGTCTTCTGGAGAGGTTCTGTGTAAGGTCCTGTGTGAGAGATAGGTGAGAAGATTGAAGAACTCACCTGGTCCATCACTGCTGGATATTTGGGTATTTGTAGCCATAGGAACAATAGCTGATGTGACTTTTTAAAAATTATTTATTTATTTTTATTGTATGTGCATTGGCATTTTTGCCCGCATGCATGTCTGTGTGGGGATGCTGGATTCCTTGGACCTGGAGTTACAGACAGCTGTGAGTTGTCATGTGCGTGCTGAGAATTGGACCCAGGTCCTCTGTAAGAGCAGCCCATGTTCTTACCAACTGCGCCATTTCTCTGGCCCCAGATTTTCTTCTTGCCTCACAAGTGTCATGACTCTGCCAACCCTGGTGTTTGCAGAGACAACACGTCTCCCCCAATTAAACTAGATGATTTCATGGAAGCCGGAGTTCAAGGCTATGTCAGAGGAATAGTGGTTGTATAGTTAACAAGACCTCTGCTTAAGAGGCCCAGCAAGCTTTTTGCTCTTGTAAAGGACCCGAGTTGGAGTCCCAAAGTGCACATGGTGGTTCACAATCATCTGTAACTGTGGTTCCAGGGGGTCTGGTGCTCTCTTTGTGACCTTCATAGGCACCAGGCTCCCGTGTGCAGACAAAACATTCATATACATAAAATAAAAATGAAAAATATAAACAAAAATTTAAAAAGACTTCTACTTCAAAAAGATTGTATGAGCTGGGCAGTGGTGGTGCATGCCCCTAGACTCAGCACTTGGGAGGCAGATCTCTAAGTTTGAGGGCAGCCTGGTCTACAAAGTGAGTTCCAGAACAATGAGGGCTAAATAGAGAAATCATGTCTTGTACATGTGTGTATGTCTATGTATGTGTGTGCCATGTGTGTATATCTATCTGCAGAAGCCAGAAGGATTGAGCGCCACTAGAGAGCTGCAGTTAAAGGTGGTTATGAGCCAACTGATGTGGGTGCTGGGATCCCAACTTGGGTCCTCTGGAAGAGCAGCAACCTCTGAGCCATCTCTCCAGCCTCCACAGGAGGTTTTTATGGAGTCTGATTCAAGGTCAGACCAGACATGTCTTGATAGTGCTAGAGTTCACAAACATTCAGCTGGAGCAGAGTGTTGGTGGTGGTGGGCTATTAACCAAGAAACCTAGATGCAAGGTTAAGCCAAAGAATATTCATCCAGAATTTCAATACTAAATACTAAAAAAGGACAGTGTGGTGAAACAGTTTAGGGGAGTTTAGGATTAGAACCAAGTAGAAAAGGTCACAGAATAGTGTAGTGGGTAGCCATCCCAGCCTTGGCCTGGAAGTTCCAACTCCCATTGAGGCGTCAGTAATGGTCACGCCCACAGGGCAGGGCAGAGAAGGAAGTGGAAGACCGAGGATGAAGAGGAGGTCTCGCTCTTGGTTCCAGGACCCTGGATGCTGGAGGTAGACCGAGCAGAGTTCTCCAGAGAGCCCCGCCGGACTGCGCTATACCCTTGCCAGACCCTGTAACCTACCCCTTCATTTGTAAGTTACCCCACAAAATAAACCTCCCTTTTAACTACGTGGAGTGGCCTTAATAATTTCACCAATAGAAGAGTTAACAGACACAAGAGTATAAGGCATGTTAAGAGTAGTTATAGAGGAATAGAAACTAGAGGCCAGTGGCAGTGGGGAAAAGAAAAAGAAGAGAGGACAGAAGTTGAGGGAAGATCTGAAATGAATCAAGAGGGACTACAGTACTGAGGTCCCAGAAGCACTGGTATGGAAAAACTAACAGGCTTAAGTTTTCAGGTTTTGGAGCTGAAGAGCATTGCTCATGAGTTACCCCAGATCTGGACTCAATGGTCTTGGAAAGATGGATTGAGAGTGGAAGCAGAGTCCCAAGTTGGAGGTAGGATACCATGACACTGATGGAAGGGTTAAGGAGACCGAAGCTAAGAGTAAAGGTCCTGATGGTGGAGGCATCCACAGAGATCCAGGTTTCAGAGTAGGCCATACGGACGCCAACAACAGTAGAATTGAAAGTATCTGGTGGCTGGAGAGATGGCTCAGTGGCTGTGAGCACCAGTTATTCTTTCAGAGGACCCGGGTTTGGTTCCCAGCACCTACATGTAGCCTACAAATGCGTCTGTAACTCCAGTTCCAGGAGACCTGACACCGTTCTGGCCTCTGTGGATACCAAAGGTATTGACGGCACACAGACATACATACAGGCAAAGCAACCATACATATAAAGTAAAATTATTTTAAACTGAAACAAAATAATACTCCAAAATATCTGGCTAGGCTTGGTGGTGAATGCCCGTAATCCAGCACTTGGGAGGCTGAAGCAGGAAGACAGTTAGAGGCTAGCCTGGGCTACACAGACTCTGTCTCAAAACAGTGTTTGAGTTTGAGGCCACAGCAGATAGGCATTGGTGAAGGAAACAGTAGGAAATACCAAGGAACAGATTTATAGTTCAGTGGCAGAACTTTTGCTAAGCACACACACAGGTCCAGGCTCCATCCCTAGGAACAAAACCAAACAAATGCCCAGATCTGAGGCCAGACCAAAGAGACAGTAATGGTAGAACAGTTGACAGAGGCCCGGGCTTAAGTTTGGATCCCATGGGCATTTCCTGCTAGTAGAGAGGTCGTAACTGGTAACATTAGGGGAACTGATGGTAAAATACTAGAATTCCAGATACAAGGTTAAGATTGAGACTCATCAGAGCAAAAATAACAGAAGTCCATATTCCCATTCAAAGTCAGATGGGCAGACAACTGTTGGTGGAAGCTCAGGTTTTAGGCTTGAGTAGCGGTACACACCGGTGGGGATAATTGAGGAAACGCGCAGCTTCAGGCTCAGCCCCGAGTTGCTCATGATAGAGCAGCACTTGGCTACCACCTCTGGTCAAAACTAGACAAAGGGCGTAGAGCACGACTAGATCCAATGGGATGATGGAAAGTCTGATGTCAAGCCAGAGGCACAGTGATGACGAAGTAAGAGAGGCCCAAGGTTGACCAATAGCATTATTATTTTTTATTCTTTCTTGTTTACTCAGTGTTTAGGTTCCTGTAGGTTGTGAGTCAAAAGTGTCTCCAAGATGAAATTAAAGTAGAATGTTGATTCTGCCACCTCAAAAATTTTACAAGGAGGAAAGCCCCCAAATCATGCAAACAATAGTCATCAATCATCCTGAAACCACTCATTAAAGAAAAATGGAGAGCGTGAAGAAATGGAAGTTAGAGAAAACTGGTATTTCCCCCAATTATCTTGCTACCTGTAGACCTTGATTGGAACTGTATCTACTTGGTGAGGCAGAGTTACCACACAGGTCTGAACTGTTATCCTTGGGAGGGCCTCACTGAAGATTAGCATTTAATTGGTGTGTGGTACCCTTCCCGTCAGCTATTCTGTCTGTCTTCACAGGTAATCACTGACCCTGAAGCTGGGTTAGGAATGTTGGCACACACACGATTTTGACAACATGACCAGTCTAGCTCACTCATATCATTATTTCATAACCATTTGCCTAAGATCTGTCTGATGGAGCCAGAAGTGCTTTAGCTACAAGTGATCATACTATTAAACGACAGATTAAACAAACAGGGAAGTATCTTCTTCCCTCAAAGAGCTGCTGTTAGTTCCACAGCTCAGCAATATTGTGCTACCAGGTAGGTGACTCTGAAGTCCCAAGATGTTAGCTGAGGTTCCAACTGATGCAAATGTAGCAGCAGCACAAGGATCTGGGAGAATTAGCTGTAAGAGCCCCTGGTGATTCTTCAAACTGAAATTTCTTCAAGATTCTAACCACTGACAATGCTTTTGGAACTTATTTCCTTGCCAATATCCAATAATGAACTAGTTTAGCATTTGGTCTCTGAGCTGGTCAAGGCTTAAATTAGGGCCCTGGATGGACATGGGAGGAGCTAGGGGTGAGCTTACAGATTTTCTCTTCCTTCCTCCCCACAGCAGGAGCTGTAGCTCAACCCAAGTCCACGGCTGCCTGCATGCCAGTCTAGAACTCCAGGAACTCAGCTCACCACTTCTGCTCCCTGGTTGGGGGCCACGAGTCAATGCATAGAAAAGAGTGGGGTCCACCTAGCCAGAAGCTGTCAGGTTGGGAACTTTTACAATTGAATCTGATGAAACCCTTGGGGCTGAACTCACCATTCATTCCTCTCCTAATTTCTCCATTGCTGTCTGTTCCTGCACCCCAACCTCCCTCACCCAGGAAAAGGCAAGCTCCTCAGCATGGCCCACGAAGCCCTCCAGACCTAACGTCATGTGTCACACCCCAGTCTCGGTGCCTCTGCGCTGACCTTTCTTTCTGTTGAGGACGTTCTTCTACCACCCCCCTCAGTTCATTCAGATCTTCAAATGACATCACCAAAAGAAGCTCCCCGCTCCCGTCCCTGCAACCTCATCCCTTTCCTCCCTCTTTGTCTCCACACCGCCCATCTTTGCCTAGTCTATTTATATACAGATGCTTCTCCATTCAATAGGGTTAGACCCCAACCAATCTGCCTTAACTTGAACTAGCGTATGTCGAAAATGCATTAATATACCTAACCTACCAAACACCCTAGCTTAGCCCCACCTACCTTAAATGGGCTCAGAACAGTGACATTATTCTACAGGTAGGCAAACTCACCTAATGCAAAGTCTATTTTATAACAAAATGTTGACTAGCTCATGTAATTCACTGAACACCTTACAGAAAGTAGAAAAACAAGACCAGGTGTATGTGTGTGGTTCTGTAGCACTGTAAGGTCAAAAAGTTGAAAAATTATAAAGCAAATCATACTCCAAGGAATGGCTGTACTTCGTGTACCAGGGCGGGAATTTCTGTTGCTTGAGGCCCCAGCAGTACCCGTCCTTTTCAGAACAGTTCCTGACAACACAGCAGGTGCTCTCTCTCATTCCTGTCTACTGACTGCACAACTACGTGACACATCACAGCAGATATACTCAGTGCTGTTGCATGGATGAACACAGTACTGCACAACTGAGGAAGTGAGCTCCCTTTCACTGGAGGGCTCAGTGCTCCCTATTGCCCCCTCGTGGGAGACCTGGGAGTTGCCCCTCAACACAACCACAGAAATTTTATTTACAACACAAGACTGGAGGGAGAGGAGGGAACGGTGGGCAGCGCAGGGCTGGCAGAACCCTACTTTTGCTCCCGTCTCCAGACGATGACCATGCCACTGGCGTCACTGGAGGCCAGCAGACTCTCGTCACAGTTGAAGCTGACATCAAGCACAGGTGCACTGTGGCCCTGCAGCTTGTTTACAGCAGCCTTGGCCGCCCGCTCCACGTCAAAGAAGTGAACACACATATCCTCACTGCCTGTCACTGTCCGGATAAGAGGGAGAGAGGATCAGGAGCCTCGTGGGAAGTCCTTGAGGTTATGTGAGGTGGGAGGGCCTCACGTAGCTTGGGGTAGTCTAAAAGGAACCATCCCTAGATGGAGTACATCTGCCTCTGTTGGTTCTATGGGCAGTATGGGAGGTTTTAGGGAAGTGTGGGGTCTCTGTCTCAGCTATGAAATTCCCAAGGTGTTTGTGGCTCCATGTTGAAAGTGTTTAGGCATGAGGCTGTTAGGGCATAAGAGACCACAAGGCCCAGGATTTCATGGCATCAGGGTGTCATGATGATGGAGCCAGGCTGGCAGTAGTACTGGTCTCTTCCCAGTTACCCGGGTCCCCTGCTCCTGAGCACTCACCCACACAGGCCCCCTGGCGGAAGGACATGAGGGGGCAGAAGATACTGCGCACAGGGTGTGAGCTCTGCTCAATGGGGAAGCTTCTCTTCAGTTGCAGAGTTCCTTCATTGTCCACCACTCTGAAGAGAAGGCAAAAGAAAGGGTGTCAGGACAGAGCCTCAGCCTCAGGAGATGACCAGCAGTTTATGTTCGGAATCCTGTATCTGAGACATTCACAATGGTTATGACATTCAGATCAATTTTCATTTGGAGACAGTCTTACTATGCTGTACAAGCTGAGTTTGAACTCAGGCATTCAAGTGATCGTCCTGCGTCAGCCCGCAGAGTGCTGGCATCACAGGTATCTGTCATCACCCCTAACATTGTTTTCAACTTCCTTGTTTTCATTTTATGTGTATGGATGTTCTGTCTGCATGTGTGTCTGTGCACCATTAGTGTATAGTACTGGAGGAGGCCAGAAGAGGGTGTTGGATCCCTTGGACTGGAATTACAGAGTTGTGAGCCGCCATGGTGGGTGCTGGGAACTGAACCTCACTCATCTGTAAGAGCAACAAGTAAGTGTTCTTAAGTGCTGCTGAGCCATCACCCAGCCCCTTAGTTTTTGTTTTAAGATAGGATCTTACTGTGTAGTTCTGGCTGGCCTGGAACTTGCTATGTAGATCAGTCTAGCTTTGAACTCATAGAGCTCAACCTGCCCCTACCTCCCAAGTGCTGTGATTTAGGACTAAAAGAAAAAAAAAAAAGCAACAAGGACTCTTGAGATGCTGGGCAGTTTTCCAGACCTCTTTGAGAAACTGGTTTCTCTCTCTCTTTTTTTTTTTTTTGTTTTTGTTTTTGTTTTTTTTGTTTTTGCTTGATTGTAACACTGGTTGGCCTCAACTTGTGAGGCCTGGTAAGATGACTCTGGGCTTGTTCACAGGTCTGACTTGACCTCCAGATCCCACAATGTGCTAGGAGAGAATAACATGGGAGAGAGACAGGCTGTATATTTTGTGACATACACCTACACATAGAATTTTATGTTTTTGTTTTGCCAAGTATATGGCCAAATGCACTACAGTTATATGTCACTTAAGGAAATACATACTCAGATGTGTTAAAGTGATTTCAAGTATCAAATGTCCTTCAAAAATCAAATGTCAATAGCTAATCTTTTTTGGTACTTAGAGATATGGTTTCTCTGTGTAACATCCCAGGCTGGCCTTGAACTCAGATCTGCCTGCCTCTGCTGAGATTAAAAGTGCACTGCTGTCACCCACCCTAGATAGTACAATCTTGTTGAGACTACCATTGTACATGCTGTCCATTCATTGACCATCATGCTCTGCAGTTCATGATTGCCCCAAAACCCTAGTAACTACAACAAGAGGGTCTACTGGAAATGATTGACTAAAGTTGTATGATAAATTGTATAAGTGTGTGTTCTATTTCTTTTGCTGTATCCTATGGATTTTGTATTGTATTTCTGTTTGTCTAAATTTTAAATTTCCTTGACCCGTTGGTGATTTAAAAGTAACGTATTAGGGTTTCTACTGCTGTGGTACAACATGGCCATAGATAACTTGGAGAAAAGGGTTTATTTTGCTTACACAGTCCATTACAGGAAGTCTGGGCAGGAATCTAGAGGCAGGAACTGGTGGCTCGCTCAGCATGCTTTTAGAGGATTCAGGACCACAAGCCTAGGGTGGGACTGCCCAGAGTGGCCTGGGCCTTCCACATCAAGAAATTACACCACAATGCTTGAGAGTTTTTCCTACAAGAAATAAATGGTTTTGTTGCTTTTTCTTGAGATAGGGTTTTTCTCTGTAGCACTATCTTCCCTGTCTGGAACTCTGTAGAACAGGCTGGCCTTGAGTTTAGAGATGGGCCTGCTTCTACTTTCTAGATTCAGAACATGTGCAGGGCTGGAGAGATGGCTCAGAGGTTAAGAGCACTGACTGCTCTTCCCAGAGGTCCTGAGTTCAATTCCCAGCAACCACATGGTGGCTCACAGCCATCTGTAATGAGATCTGGCGCCCTCTTCTGGCCTGCATATATCCCTGCAGACAGAACACTATATATAATAAATCTTTAATAAAAAAGAAGAAAAAACGTGTTACTGTGCCCATGGGCTATGGACCAGGAACCACCCTTAAAAATGACTGTCAACTCTTCAGCTAGTGATAGGAGCTCTTGAGCCCTTGTAACTCCACCATGCTGGAGTTGATGAGTGTAGTGGGCCTAGGATGTCTGGACGGTACTAAGTCCAGGCCTAACAGGTGGTGGTACCTTAAATCCCAACACTCAGGAGGCAGAGGCAGGTGGATCTCTGAGTTCAAGGCCAGCCTGGTTTACAGAGTGAGTTAAGGACAGGCTGCAAAGCTACAGAGAGAAACCCTGTCTCAAAAAAAAAAAAAAAAAATCTTTCCACCCACTCTTGGGAGAGGGCCCCTTAGCCTTGAAGAATGTGTGATAATGTCTCCAGTTTCCTAGTCTCTACACAGATACTTTGCACTTTGACTAGATTCTGTGTTAGCTGTCATTCTATGTTCATGAGGGCTGCACTAATCTGAATAATTTGGAGGACAGATAAATACAGTGTCTATTTAGCAAAATAATACCTTGGCCCCTGGGATCTGCATGCTCTGCACAAAGGGCCCCTGGCCATATTTACAGGCCCAATCCTGCATTACAACTTGCGAATG
>NC_050466.1:2983444-3215944 GCF_903995425.1 Onychomys torridus
ATAAATAAGAATGTAGGCAATTTTCTGTGATTTGGTTGTCTTTGCATATTCTTTCTCAGAGAAAGATGTGGAAATATTCTAGAAGGCCTAGAAAAGAAGAACATGTAAATGTAACCACTCTGCTGGACACATGTGCCATTCAGCCCAGACTGTGTTGGAAGACCTTGGTGGTGCACCTAGATACTCAAGATAGCCTGTCCTGGGCAATATTAAGGCCATGTGACATACCTGAGGAACAGCCTCTTCCCAAGGACACTGGAGGTGCCAATGCTGGTTACTTGTTTTCTTCTCCCAATTACAAGGGGATAGGAGTCACCAAATGCCTTTAGGACTAGGTTGCCAATTTCAGGTCTTCAGGGATGCTGTATATGGACACAGTGAGCATTTATGTGTAGAGAGATCCCCCTAGACTTGTGGAGGTCTTGTGGAGACAATGATCTTTGTCCCAAATGCCTCTGCTTCCATTTTCTGAGAATTCTTTCTACAATGGCCCTTGGTAAACTAAGTTGCTCTTGCCTGTCCCCAAGCCTGCTCACCTCACCTTGCATATCTTCTCTAGTTCATGAATATATTCCCCAGGGTTCTTTGAACAGGAACTCCATCTTCATGACACTGGGGTCAGTTTGATGTTGAGACACAATCTGATTGTCTCGAGGCCAAAGATCCAATGTACTGTGGAGAAAGGCAGTGTGAAGTAACAGTAACAATTAGTACCTACAATTGAGCTGTTCTCTTCTTCACTGTGTGATTAGCTGTGTCTGGGGGCGGGTCTCTAGGAGAAGTAACTCACAGTATGCACCATGAGTGCTAGAATTACCATTGTTAGCTTCCCAGAGTCCATCAATCATGGATGCTGGGTTACAGCTGTAAGTCTACCATAGTATATGCATCATGAGTTCTTTGTTATAGGAGTAAGGCTTCTACTGCACATGTCCCATAAGAACTGGTATACAGATGCCAGCCTCCTACAGCATGCATCATGAGGGATGAGTTTCAGGCTGGAGTCTCCAAAGTCCATGTACCATGAGTTCTGGGTTATAGACATGTATCTTCCACAGTACACATACCATGAGTGAGGCATTGCAAGTGTGCAATTGTACAGTATATGCATCATGGGTGCTGGGTTACACGCATGAGCCTCCATAGTACATGTACCATGCATGCGTGGTTAGTGTTTTTGAGTCTCACATAGTACATAAACCATGAGTGCTGAGTTATAGCCATGAGCCCCACACAGAACAAACACCATGAATGCTGGGCTATAGACATGACCATCCCAGAAAACATGAACTACAAGTCCTGGGTTTTAGGCATGAGCCTTGCACAGTATATGCACCCATGATTGCTGGCTTTACAGTTTTGAGTCTCCACATCACATGCACCATGAGTGCAGGGTTAGTGCTCTAAGTCTTCCACAGTATGTACACCATGAGAACTGGGAAGCTCATATAATTGTTATGAACAGAACTTCAATTTTTCTGTATTATTAGTATATGGGTTTTCACAAATACACCATTGTGAGGTGTTTTAGTCACAAATGCATGTATTTTCTAAAGACACCGCCCCACCCCCCACCCCATGTACTGCTTCAGGAATAGATGTGATGTGCTCTTATATTCCATCCTTGTCCAATCAGTGTTCTGGCACAGTGCTACAATAACAATCTCATACACAATGCTTTTCTATTAAATCAATTATCACTTATGTTACAATACTTCTCTGTGAGTTGCATTGCTCTAACAATGTTGTTGCTATTCTAAAAGAACTACCATTTCTACTGTGTTCTTAACAATCCTGGTCTTCTTAGGAACATATGCACTCAGTTCTGATGCAAGCCACTTCAGAGCTATAAGAGTAACTAGTATCCTTTGATGTAATTGGAGTTTAGATATCACTGCAGTAGTAGTACATTTTTTTTGAAGATATGCCATTGTGGGGTGTTTAAGTCATGTATGCATGTGTTTTGCAAGGGTACCTGTGTGTGCAGGTTCAGTTAGAGATGTGAATGCTGTGCTCTTCTGTCCCATTCTTGTACAGCCAGGGTCCTGGTTTAGTGCTACAATTAGAACCTCAGATCCCCTGCTTTCCTTTAAAACTCATGTTACAGTACATCTCTGTGAGCTGCATTGGTATACACAGTTCTCGCTGTTGTAAAATGTCTACAATTTCCACTGTGTTCTTAACAGTCCTGGTCCACTTAGGATTGTAATGTTGCTGTTCTACTGTAAGTAGCTTCACAGTTGTGCTAGGAAACCAGTTCACATTTTTGTGAACATAATTGATATTTCATTACAGTTGAAGAACATTGGTTTTGCAAATATGAGTTGTTTAAGTCACACGTATGTGTGTTTTCCAAGGAGGCCATAGTGAAGTGCTTTATTTAGAGATGTGTAAAGCTTTACTCTACTACTCCATTCACATTCAACCATTGTCCACTTGCAGTTCCATAAACATATTCTCGTCTGCCTTCCTTTCCAGTATATCAATCACCACTTCTGTTACAGTACAGAATTGTACTGTTAAGTTGGCATTACAAAGTTCTTGCTTTTGTAATACTACTACCCTTGGCACTGTATTCTTCAATATTCCATTACACTCAAGTCTGTGTACTTCTGATACATACAACTTTAGAGGTGTATAAGTTAACCAGTCCATCTTGTTGTTAACAGAATTTAGATTTCACTGCAGTAGAATTACATTGGATTTCACAAAATGCCATTGTGAGGTGTTTTAGTCACATGCACTTGTGTATTCCAAAGATGCCACTGTGTACTACTTCAGTTATAGATGAGTATGCTGTACTCTCATATTCCATTCTTGTTCAGTTGAAGTCCTGGTGCCATCCTACAATTGGAATCTCAGGTCCTCTGATTTCCTTTAAATCCAACAATAAGTCTACATGAGCTGCATTGGTCTAACAAAGCTCTTGCTGTTGTAAAAATACTACCATTTTTACTATGTTCTGAACAAACTCATTGGTGTTCTTTCTTTTTTGTAACAAGTCTTTTTCTGTCCCACTAGCCAGCTCCCAAATAATGACATAGAGACTTATTATTAATTTATGAAAGATCAGCCTATAGCTTAGGCTTGTTCCTAACTAGCTCTTACAACTTAAATTAACCCATTTATATTAATCTATGTTCTATCATGTGGCTACCTCTCCTCCATCTTGTACCCTCTGTTTCCTCTCTGTATCTCCTGACATATCTGCCTTTCTTCTTCCCACAGTCCTCTCTGTCCCCAGAAGTCCTGCCTAGACTTTTCCTGTCTAGCTATTGGACATTCAGTTCTTTATTATACCAATCACAGTACATACATCATTACACAGTGTACAAATATCCCACAACAGTTGCTGTTATCAAAATAAAATATAATAAGCTAAAAGAAAAACTGTCACACTGAAGTTGGACAAGGCACACCAATAGAAGGAAAAGAGTCTCAAGAGGAAGCACAAGAGTCAGTCAGACCCACTTGTTCATACACTCAGGAGTCCCATGAAAACACTAAACTGAGAGGGCAACAAGTTAGATGGAGCCACACCTTTCCTACCACTCCTGAGATCCAATCCCACCAGTTGTCCCCAGCAGAAAACCTGCTGTTCTCTCCCTTTCCTCTCTGACCCCATCCCCAACAGATCACAAAGATCTTCTCCTCCAACCTTCTTTTCCCCAACTCATCCCATTATTCCAGCCTCCAACACAAGGGGGCATTCACTGGGAACACCCTAGCTGAGCAGGCAAGGGAAACAGGTCCACAGAAAATTTCCTACCAGGCAGCACACAGCACCACACTCTCCTAAAGTCCAGGGAAGAAGTAGAAACCCAGGAACAAAATACTCACCCAACAGAGGCAAAAGCAGATATCATCACCCAGACCTACATGCGTCTATGTCTGAAGCAGTACATAGTGGCAGCCTTGCAAAACACATGCACGTGATATTAAACTATTGTACAATGACATACTTGCCCACCCCAGTGTACTACTACTGCAGCAATATCTAGACACCGTTAACAACAAAGTTTATGAGGTTACTCTTTCCCTATAGTTGCTTGCTTCAGAATGGCAGCACACACATTTCTAAGAGGACCAGGACTGTTCAGAACACAAGGAAATTATAGTACTTTTACAAACTAGAAGTTTGCTCTGCCAATGTAGCTCACAGAGAAGTACTGTATCATAATTGATGATTACTATAAAGGAAAGCAGAGAATCTAAGAGTCTAATTGTAGCGCCGCACCAAGACACCGATTGAAGAAGAATGGAATAGGTGGGCCTAACATATGAGTCTTTGATAGATGCTGTACACAGTGCAAAAGGCATGTCCATATGACTAAAATACTTCACAATGGCATGTTTGCAAAAAAAAATGTAGTAATACTGCTTATATACATATATATTCCATTTACAACACACCATACAAGATTATTCATTACAATACTGAAGTTGTTTGTTTCAGTAGAGCAGCACATATATATGTTCCTAAGTGGACTGAGATCATTAAAAAATAATTATAGTGAGAATTCCAGTGATTTTACAATAGGAAGCCATTTGTTACAAGGATGAATGTTCCAGAGATGTACAATAACAGAAGTGGTGACTGATTTACATGACGTCGTTGTTATAGCACTGTTGCTCTAGGACAGAAGTAGAACAAGAACGGAAGAGGAGACTACAGCATGTAACTGAAGCATTCAGTGGTGTCCTTTCAGCAAACACACACATGAGACTAAAACACCGCACAATGGCGTATCTGCAGAAACCAATGTACCACTACTCCAGGTATATCTAGATTCCATTTACAACAAAGCAGGCAGGTCTGAGATTACTTGCTTGGGTACAGCAGCACATATGTTCCTATGTGGAATGGGATTGGGAAAAACACAATGAAAATGGAAGCACTTTTACAATAGCAAGGGCTTTGTTATTCTGACGATGAATGTTACGAGAGAAGTACTGCAACACACGTGGGCATTGGTTTGCAGGAAAGCAGAGGAGAGGAGATTGCTATTATAGGACTACTTACTGCAAGGACACTTGATTGAAAAAATGGAATAGGAGAGCACAGTATAAGCATCTAAAACTGAAGCAGTCCATTGTGCTATATCCTTTCAATACACATGCACTTGTGACTAAAACACCTCACAATGACGTATTTGCAGAAACCAATGTACCACTACTGCAATAATAAAAGAGCATGTGGGATTACTCCTAAAACTCTGAAGTTGCTTGCTTCAGAATAGGAGCACATTCGGTCCTAAGTACAATGGGATTGTTACGAACATAGAGAAAATGGTAGCATTTTTACAATAGCAAGGACTTTGTTATACTGATGAGCATTACAACAGAAAAGTACTGTAATGCAAATGGGGATTGAGTTACAGGAAAGCAGAACACATGAGATTACTAGTGTAGCACTGCTAAGGATGCTGATTGAACAAGAACGGAAGAGCACATCTATAACTAAAGCAGCGCACAGTAGCATCTTAGGAAAACACAGACATGTGATATTAAAGTACCACACAAAGGCATATCTGTCTAACTGTGTATTACTACTATAGCAATATCAAAATGCTTTTCATAACAAAGTGTACAAGATTATTCATACAGCTATGAAATTGTTCGTTCCAGAACAGCAGAGCACACATTCCTAAATGAATTTGGATTGTTAAGAACACAGTAAAAAATTTTTTTCATTTTAGACCAGTAGTATTTGATTTTACCATAGGTATTTAGGCTATCTAGTCTCTGGAAGTAAAAATAAAATGACTACTAATAATATCTTGCTATACTCATAGATCAGTGCCTTATTCGGCCATCATCAGAGAAGCTTCTCCCTACAGAAGATGGGAACAGATACAGAGACCCACAGCCAGACATTTTTGCAGAGAAAGAGACCTTTGAACACACAGCCATAAGTGAGGTGTCTCCATCAAATTCTTCCCCTCAGAGTTCAGGGAAACCCGCAGAAGAGGAGGCAGAAGGAGTTGGGGAGACAGAGGGATGGAGGACACCAGGAGAACAAGGCCCTCTAAATCAACTAAGCAAAGCTCATATGAACTCACCGAGAATGAAGCAGCAGGCACAAGCCTGCACAGGTCTGCACAGGTCCTCTGCAGATATATTATAGCTTTCAGTTTAGTACTTTTATGTGTTTACTAGGTAGGTATAGCAGTCTGGGCTGGTATCTGTAGTCTCTTAAGAGTCTATAGCACACCTGTCCATGCCCTGCTGACTTTTACAGTCTCCATTGAGAAGTAATTCTAATAGGTCTGCCTTTATATGCTATTTAGTCTTTTTTCCTTGCAACTTTTAATATTCATTCTTTGTTCTGTATGTTTAGTGTTTTGATTGTGTGCCAAGGGGACTTTCTTTTCTGATCCACTCTATTTGGTGCTCTGTAAGCTTCTTGTACCTTTGTAGGCATGTCCTTTAGTTTAGGGGAATTTTCTTCTATGGTTTTGTTGAAAACATTTTCTGGGTCTTTGGGTTGGGATTCTTCTCCTTCCTTTATTCCTATTATTCTTAGGTTTGACCTTTTCATAGTGCCCCAGATTTCCTGGATTTTTTTAAAAGATTTATTTATTTATTTATTTTGTATACAGTGCTCTGCCTACATGTACACCTGCAGGCCAGAAGAGGGCACCAGATCTCTTTATAGTTGGCTGTGAGCCACCATGTGGTTGCTGGGAATTGAACTCAGGTCCTCTGAAAGAGCAGTCAGCTCTTAACCACTGAGCCATCTCTCCAGCCCCCTTCCTGGATGTTTTGTGTCAGGAATTCTTTAGATTTAACATTTTCTTTGTCTGATGTATCCATTTCTTCTATTGCATCTTCAACGCCTGAGATTCTTTCTACCATGTCTTGTATGCTGTTGGTCTTGTATGCTGTTGCTGTTGCTTGCCTCTAGTTCCTGTTCAAAATCCTAAGTTTTTCATTTCCAAAATTCCCTCAGTTTGGGTTTTCTTTTTCCATTTTCAGGTCTTGAACAGTTTTATTCATTTCCTTTAGCTATTTGTGTTTTCCTGGATTTCTTCATTTTCTTCTATTATCTGTTTGTGTTTCCCTGGACTGCTTTAAGGGATGTATTCATTTCCTCTTTAAGGGCCTCTATCATCTTCATCAAGGCTGTTAACATCGTTTCTTGTGCTTCAGCTATGTTGGAATATTCAGTCCTGCTGTGATAGGGCAGCTTGGCTCCAGTGGAGACATATTGTCCTGGCTGTTTTGATTGTGTTTTACACTGGTGTCTAGGCATCAGGGATTGAAATGATTATAGGGCTAGGTGCTGCTTTCTGGTCCTGTCTTTGTTGGGTGGGTGTTTTGTTCCTTGGTTTCTGTTTCTTCTCTGGATTTTTGGAGACTGTGATGACTGTGTGTTGTCTGACAGGGAATTTTCTGTGGACCTGATAAGTGTGGCCACTGGGGGTTCCAGGTAAAATATGTTTCTGGGTATTAGGAGCAGACACTTAGGGATGGTATCTAAGGGCTTCACAGGAGGGAGGAGAGCAGATTGTTCAACCAGGACCTGCTTATTTAGTCTCCTTGGAATGGAGGTAGACAGTGAAGAGAGGTCACCCCAGAAGGTCTGCTATAGTACTGGAGATGAGACTGGGGAATTGGATTGGTATCCCTGGCCTGCTCAGGTGGTATATTCACAGCGAATGCCTGCTGGTATTGGAGACTGGGAAAATGGGATGAGCTGGGGGAAGGAAGGACGATCTTTGTGATCCATGGGGGATGGGGTCAGAGAGGACAGGCAGATCACAGCAGATGTTCTGGGAAAATGGGATGAGCTGGGGGAAGGAAGGACGATCTTTGTGATCCATGGCGGATGGGGTCAGAGAGGACAGGCAGATCACAGCAGATGTTCTACTACAGAGCTGGGGCTATGACTGGAGGGATCGGGACTGGAGGAGCAGAGGGAGAAGTGAAGATCTGCAGTCAGCCCACCTGTTTCCCTTGCAGAGCTGGCCTTTGGGTTAGCAGAGGCTCCTATTTCATTCTTGTTCCATCGCTGTCCTGGTGTAGCAGTACTATTATAATAATGTCATGTGTCTGCTTTTCTGGAAATCAGTCACCGCTTTTGTTACAGCACATCTCTGTGACATTCATCCTTATAACAAATTGCTTTCTCTATTGTAATTTTCACTGTGTTGTTAACAATACCGTTTCACATGGCAATGCTCGGTACTGCTGTACTGAAGCAAGCAACTTCAGACTTGTCTGGGCAATCTCATAGGTTTTGTGACGAATAGATTTTAGATATGGCTGAAGTAGTAGAACATTGGATTTTGAGAATACGGCATTGTGAGGTGTTTTGGTCATGTATGCATGTATTTTGCAAGGATCCACTGTGGACAGCTTCAGTTATAGTTGCCTATACTGTGCTCTTCTATTGCATTCTTGTTCAGTCAGAGTCCTGGTGCAGTGCTGCGATTAGAATCTTAGATCCTCTGCTCTCAAGTGTAACAATCCCCACATGTATTATAGTACTTCTCTGTTGTAATGTTCATCACTATGATAAACTTCTTCCTGTTGTAAAAGTACTATAAATTTCACTGTGTTCTTAGTAAACTAGGCCCATATAGGAACATGTGCACTGCTGCTTTGAGGCAAGCAACTTCATAGTTGTATGAGTAATCGCCGATGCTTTGTTGTAAACTTTGTTTAGATATTGCCGCAGTAGTAGTACCTTGGGATAGGTGATGTTCTCTTGTGTGGTATTTTAATTTCACACACTTGTGTTTTCCAAATATATCACTGAGACTGGTGGATTGTGAAACCTTTATCTCAAGGAGGAATGGGGAATTGTATTGCTTGGCTTTTCTGCTTCTACAGAACTCAGACTGATACGATCTGCTTTCATGTCCCACAAGCCAGATGGAGAAGTGATCCCTCACTGCTTGTTTGAAAGTCTTTTCAAAGGACGACATCTCTGATGTTGAACACTCTCTGATGACCATAGTCCTATGCACTGGCTCATTAATAAGGCCTCCATCGTTGTGCTGTACCAGTTTTCCATTCCTCTGTATTAAAGTTTGAGCCAGAGCAACATCTTTGATGACTTTTAGGTCACTCCCTTCCTCTTCACTACCGCCCAGGCATTCTTGGTTTGGGGGTCCCAGGAGGGGCTCTTTATTGCTAGTATAGTCTGGACCCTCTCTCCCCTTTTGATCCCTTAGCCAAACAAATAGCAGGCCAACATCTACATTTCCCGGTCTCTTTTGTTTACTGTCTATGTCAGAGGCCACTGCTGAAGCCATCAACCTCATATCTCATTCTTGCTGCAACCCCTCCCCCCCTTGTACTGCAGTCTCCCTCTGGGCTCATCTAGATCCCCTATTACCCATAGCCAGGGTACCTCTGCAGTTGTTTTCTGACACATCTTCTCCTGATGGTCTATTCTTGGGGCTTGTAATGCCTGCTCTGGACCGTTGGCAGTTCTCAAAACATCTCCATGGTCCAGAAATGGACCATATTCATCAGGCACGCATGCCACTCCATACAACCTAGAAGAAGATTGCCATCCTGAGATTTTTTTTTGGGGTGAGAGCCTTAGAGAGGTCAGGGAAATAGGGAAAGCCACAGCCAACCTTACCTTACCAGCTCTGCAGCTTCCAGATACGAGTTACTTCCTGTTACCCACGTCTATATGCCTTGCTGTTCTGCCATCTGATTTGCTCTCTCCGTTCAGCTACATCACTTCCTCTTCCTACACAGCTCTGTCACTTCCTGTCTGTCTGTGCAGGCCTCCAGACCTCCATGGCTAACTAGTATTGGAATTAGGTGTGTGCCACCACACCTGGCTCTGTTTCCAGTGTGGCCTTGAACACACAGAGATCCTGCCTGCTAAGTGATTTCACAGATACTGCCCCAGTGGCTTCACCTTAGTTATGCTACTCTCTGTACTGTCCATGTCCCGGCCACTAACCCCACAAGGACTATAGGAACAAAACCACTATTTTGAAATTTCCTCTGCAAACACTGTTCGCCGCTGCCCCCCCCACCCCTCACTTCTTCTCCTTTTCTCATTCCCCATATCCAGGACAACTGCTCTTCCCACACTCATCCTCAGTTCTGCCTTGTCCTGCTGACTATGCCAAGTATTGATAAAATTCCTTAGGGTGGGGCATAAGCAACATCTACACTTCTAAGTTCTCAACAATAAATGGAGGTATGATTCCACCAAAGTTCACTAGAGGGAGCTAATGAGTTTATGCTGTAGCAGAATTGTTAGACGTTCTTATTAATAAAATCAAACCGGAGGCCAGCTATTGGGGTGAACACTGGAAGATCAGAAAAGCAGAACAAGCCACAGTTTCCTCACCTCGCCAGTTCCTCAGCTGATCCTGTTTCCTCAGACTGCAAGCTTCTGTGTCCTCATCCCAAAGAATCTCAGCTGAATTGCTGCTCGAAAGCCTAAGTGCTTAACCAGCCAAATGCTTAACTAGCTTCTGGTCTTCACGCCTTATATCTCTTTTTACTTTCTGCCTTCACTCCCTGGGATTAAAGGCTAGATTTCTGGGATTAAAGGCGAGTGTCACCACGCCTGGCTGTTTCTAATGTGGCCTTGATCTCAGAGATCCAGAGGTATTTCTGTCTCTGAAATGCTAGGATTAAAGGCGTGTGCTACCACTGCCTATCCTCATGTTTAATATCATGGCCATCCTGTTCTCTGACCCCAGATAAGTTTATTAGCCTGCACACTATTTTTGGGAACACAATACCACAATATATGCCCTTCCCTGAAGAGTATATATGAGGGGTTAATCACAGGAGTATGGACACTCCTCCTATAACTAGCTGACTCCTTAGAGCAGCATAAAGGGAGGCCCCCCACTAGTCTATCCCTTCCTGCAGACCACGTGCTGAGTTGTCAGTTGGAGTTAGCTGTTGGATACCTGGGGAGGGCTATAAACCGTTAACTAGATGCCCCAAGATGACACTCCACTTTGGAAAAAGTTTTATGAGTTTTTCAGGGGTCTCTCACATCGAAAAACAAGATTAGCCAGCACAGGCACACTCTTCCACACACATGACAAACTAGTGTGGGTGAGATGCACTGGGGGTTTTAAGAATGGATAGAAGTATGCATTTTAGGTAGATTTTGGGCAAGTTATGAATAGCAAATGATGTACAGGTGATGAGAATGATGTAGGTTCTCTGAGTTGACCTTGATTCTCTGGTAATGAGAGGACTGTGGTAGAAATAGCATGCCCTTTAAAATTTGGTATTTGACTTACACACTGAAGGAAAAAATGTAGTACAGGAGGTCCGAAACACAGAACAAACTTTCCCAATCTGCAGGATCCCAGGTGGATTGTTATGTTTTGAATAGATATTGTCCTATGGATAGTATTGAAATCATGGATGAAGTCACAAAAAAGAGCCCACAGAGGGAGTACGATCATCTCCTCCCAAGTCTAGGGAAGCTGACGTTTAGTGGAGGATTCATAGAAGACACAGATAGCTGTTGATCCTAATTAAACCAGTACCTTCTTTAGTTACATTTCTTTTTGCTGCAGCAAAATACCCAACAAAAGCAACTTAAGGGAAGAAAGGATTGATTTGAGCTTACACTTTGACCTTACATTCCATCAAGTCAGGAAAGTCATAGCAACAGGAATGCAAGCTAGGAAGCAGAGACAGGTGAATGCTTGTACTCAGCCATCTCCCTTCTCTTTATGCAGACCTGGACCACAGGTTATGGAATAGGGCAGGACACCCTTAGGATGTTTCATGTTGAAAGCAGCCTCTTGGGGCAGGAGATATGGCTCAGAGACCTTGAGTTTGGTTCTGAGCATCCTTGTAGTAGTTCACAATCATCCTTAGCTGCATCTCCAGGGATCTGCCAACTTCTGATTTCCACTGTCACCAGGCATGCATGTGATACACATATGTGCCGGCAACAGACACACAGACACAGACACAAACACAGACAGACACACAGACTCACATAAACACACACTGAATCTTTAAAAAAGAAGCAGCATCTTCTTGCAAAAGTCCTGGTTTCTCCTTCAATATGTGAGGAGAGTTTTCCTTTTCTATATCAATGGCAATATGTACAATGTTTTCCATGTAAATAAGGTTTCTACAAGGAAATGATACACATGCATCCTCAGGATTTTCTCTCGTTCCCTTCAAACTTATTCCTTCTTTTTATTCTTTTGTTGTTGTTGTTGTTGTTGTTGTTGTTTTTCGAGACAGGGTTTCTCTGTGTAGCTTTGCACCTTTCCTGGAACTCACTTGGTAGCCCAGGGTGGCCTTGAACTCACAGAGATCCGCCTGGCTCTGCCTCCCGAGTGCTGGGATCAAAGGTGTGCACCACCCCCCACCCCCCAGCTCCTTCTTTTTATTCTATTAAAGATTTGGTTATATGACATTCTACCTGTCAAAAGCTTAAGTTTGGTCATGTCTGTGAAAGGTACTCTAAAATATTTTACTAAGCACCACACATTCCTCTGCAAAAAGCAAGGAAGAGTGTTCAGTGCTCTGAAACCACTCACAGAGCAGGCATGTGTTGGGATGGAGAGGGGATCTGAACCACTGCATCTTTTCAGGGAACAAACTGTGAGGTCAATACAAGACTTTCAATCTAAATGGGAGGTACAGGAGAGGACTGCCTTGTGTCTCCCACTATCAAAAGGAGTGTACATTGATATGTGGGGGAAACAATCCTCTATATGCCAGTGAGGATCTTAGTCAAAGGAAACCTTCACTCCTGTTCTTATAGCCATGGCATGTGGGAAGATCTACTGCAGTGCAGAACTGTCTGTGCTGTGGGGAAAATGTCCAAAGAACTAACCCTGAACTACAATCTGTTCACCATGAGAGGAAAAGTCCAAATAAGTGTACAAGGGGAAGCTTTTGTAGGAATGGATAGCTTTAGAACTATGGAGCACAGGTAAGTGCTAAGATGCATTAAGAAAGAGGAAGAGATCTGATATTTCGTTCTATTCATTTTTCCTTACTATTGAAGAGCCAATTCTTTAAAATATGTTTATTGATTAAATTTTTTTTCCAATTTACATACCAACCCCAGTTCCCCCTCCCTCCCTTTCTCCTGCCTCCTCACCTCCCTCCCACTCTGCCCCCATCCACTCCTCAGAGTGGGTAAGGCCTCCCATGGTAGTCAACAAAGTCTGGCATACCAAGTTGAAGGAGAGCCTAGCCCCTCCCCATTGTATCAAGGCTGAGCAAGGTATCCCACCACAGGGAACGGGCTCCAAAAAGCCAGTTCATGCACCTGGGATAAGTCCTGGTCCTGCTGCCAGGGACTGTGGTGGGTATTGTGTTCCCTAAAATATTGTGTGTTCCCCAAAATAAACATATCTGAGGTCAGAGAACAGACAGCCACTAGAACAGAGCCAGAAATGGTGGCTAGAAAATGGGAAGAGTAAGCCATAACAGAAGTTGGGCAGTGGTGGTACACACCTTTAATCCCAGCACTTGGGAGGCAGAGCTAGCCAGATCTCTGAGTTCAAGGCCACTTTAGAAACAGCTAAGCATGGTGACCCACGCCTTTAATCCCAGGGAGTGGGGGCAGAAAGAAAAAGGTATATAAGGTGTGAGGACCAGGATCTAAGGAGGAAAAAGCATGTAGTTAGTTAAGCTTTGGAGCAACACAGTTCAGCTGAGATTCATGTGGAGGAGGACTCAGAAGCTTCCAGTCTGAGGAAACAAGACCAGCTGAGGAACTAGCAAGGTGAGATAGCTGTGGCTTGTTCTGCTTCTCTGATCTTCCAGAATTCACCCCAATAACTGGCCTCGGGTTTGATTTCATTAATAAGAACTTTTAAGATTCCTGCTACAAGGGACCCCACAAACAGATCAAGCCACACAACTGTCACCCACATTCAGTGGGCCTAGTTTGGTCCCATGTAGGTTCCTGAGCTGTCAGTCCAGAGTCAGTGAGCTCCAACTAGCACCAGCCAGCTATCTCTGTGGGTTTCCCCATCATGATCTTGACCCCCCACCCCCCTGCTTCTTCTTCTTCTTTTTTTTTTTTTTGAATGCCGAATGCCATTTATTGAAGGAGGGAGGAGGTCTTAAATACAGACTTACAGCACAATGGGGGAACCCTGGTTGGCAGAAGTTGGCTTCTGATTTTTTTTTTTTGAGCTGAGGATCGAACCCTGGGCCTTGCTACTCTACCATTGAGCTAAATCCGCATCCCTGCTCCTGATGTTTTACAATCTTGCATCTAGCAGTTAACGCCCAATATGCTGGATTCACAGACCAGGAGCTTCCTGTAAGCATTCAGGAGGGTGGAATCTTGCAGGGAATTAGCATAGGGAGGCTATCAAGGTCAAGGTCAGCAAGCAAAGCAACAGTTACCCAAAACGGGGGCCAGGGGCCAACCCATTTCTATTCATCTATAAGTTGCCACGTGACTCGTGGCTTACCCATATCTTAACATCTTCTCATGGTGGCAGCTGGCAATGTCTCTTTGCCTCAGCCTTTCACTTCCCAGAATTCTCCTCTCTCCTTGTCCCGCCTATACTTCCTGCCTGGCTACTGACCAATCAGTGTTTTATTTATTAACCAATCAGAGCAACACATTTAACATATAGAATATCTCACAGCACAGGCCAAGTTAAGCTGCTTTTGTGCCCCCACCCCCTTACCAAGTTCACCAGTGCCCTGCAGCCCTGCAAAAAGAATCTGATTACTGTCCATCTGCTAGCACATACTAAACAGGATTGACAGCCATGATCCAACCATGGGCTAAGCACCCATGATGCTTGAAGGAACTGTTTGCTTTGTGCAGGGTTAACTGTATAACAGCTATATGTAGAGATCTAAGGACCTGTGTTGAAGATATCAGATGTGGTCTAACACTAACAGATTTCAGTCTAACTTGGGGGAGAAGCAATGAAGCATTAAGGAAGGCAATCTAACCAGTTTGTCACTCTGACAGAATGTAATCAGGGGTGCAAACTTTAAACCTGGTGTTTCAGAAACAGTTCCCTAAGGAGGTGACATTTAAACCATAGCTTGGAAAGGAGATGCTGTCAGTTCTGACGGGCCCTAAATAACTACAGCTCTCAGTGTACTGTTGTTAATTCCCAATCCTGTAGGTAATGCTTTTGAACTGCACTATGATATGAGGAATTTCCAGCCTATCTCTGGTATTGTGGAGAGGAGGGGCCTAGTTTGTGTATAATCTGTTGTAGGATTTTTGGGAGCTGGCTGTCTGTCTACTCACTGAGACACAAACGAGGTCCATGTGACAGTGTCCTTCAGCTGACATTTCTGTAACAACACAGGGCAACTGGCTTCCAAATTAGAAGCACTCTTGTTGTACTTGGTAATGTCCTGACAGCCACACAGCATCACTGGGACAAGTCACAATTACATACATGAAGAAGCAAACACCAAAGCAGACCCAATTAGGGGAGACTCCTGATGTGATATTTTAAGAATGAGCTTACAGAACATTGAAGATCGTGGCCACTTTTATATTTTGTCCCATGAAGAAAGGGATTAACACACTAGAAATTGGAAATGAAGAACTTCAGATATGTGGTGGAGTGAGGACCTTTCTTGGTATGTTAATTAATATGTGAATGAGCATGGGGGAAAGAAGGGGAGAAGTTCTGAGTCATTTCAGTGGCCAAATTTATGTAATCAATTCTAAGAAGTGATTGGAGTAAACAATTCACTAGAAACTAGAAGAACAAGGGGACATATGAGCAGATACTCTCTCCAAAGAAAATTAGTATTAGAGAGAACATTAAGTTTAAACACTGAGGAAAGCCTGAAGGGGATATGTTGGAGTCTCAGCACTGAGGGATACGATCTAAATTTATGAAGATGTTAAAGGAAATGTGAAATTCCAATACCAAAATTTTGAGCCTACTGAAAACCCAAATTTACTATCTTTTGGTCACAAGGTAATGTCTTCTACACTGGAAAGACAAAGCTATGGGTAACATGCAGGTTACTAGTTAAGAGCACAGGCATTGGGATCAGGCTGTCCTTGATTTGTCTCTGTATCATCTTGGGCAAGTTAGTGGACCACATTACAGTTCAAATACAAGGCATAAAAATTTCATGCCCTTGTTTTGATGAAGAAATTATAAAAGCAAGACATAATCAGGAGGATCAGGCATTCAAATTCATCCTTAGCTACACAGATAATTTGATGCCAACTTTAGCTGCCTCATACCATGTATCAACAAAAATGAGGCATGGGGGAAAGAGAGCTAAGGGAGAGTTTAAGGAAAGAGGAAGGGTAAAGGAGAAAGAGAAGAAGAGGGCAAGAGAAAGGAATGGGAAGAAGAGAAGGAAGAGAGCAAAGAAAAGAAATGTCACAAGAAAAATACTCAAAAATAAATGCATATTCTTTTCATCATGATTCATGTTTCTGAAGGACTTATGCTCACTGTTGAGACCTTAAATGGAGTGAAAAGTACTTTAAGATAATAACATTATCTTGAAGTAAAAACATTACATCTAGAATAATGTGTACTATTTATTATAAAGGAGGGCTCTGCATCATAAATAAGGAGTGAAAAGAACTTTATAATAACATTATCTTAAAGATAAAAACATCGCATCTAGAATACTGTGTACTGTTACAAAGGAGGACATTGTACATTTCCCGAGATTTCACAGGCAGCAGAAACCCTTGGCCTAGTTTCCATGACAAACATCTGAATGCGTGACTTCCCGTAACTGTTCTGTTTCGTGCACTCTGCATGCCTCTTCCCCCTCCCCCGTTCCTGCTTTCTCTCCACTGGCCTGAATGGGGCCCACACAGTGCAGATCACATAATAGTCATCATTTTGCAAAGCTCAGCCCGGGTCTGTTTGAATCTAAGTCATGTCAGTCTTTGAGCTGAACACATTTATTGTTGTACCTTCCTTTCAGCTTTACTTACAGTAGGGACGTGTTGCCTTAGGCATGGTCAGGAACACTTCTGGCCCACTCAGACTGTTTACTACCTGGCCACAGTTAGCTACCTGCTGTGTAGCACGTAATCAGCTCCAGTTTCCTATGTGAGCTAATCATGTCATTATGATTCCCAGACAAAGAACATCAGGGTGACAGGCTGTAGGAAAGAGAAGCAAAGACTCCTCTTCCTGGCTAGTAACTGGGATACTAGTTCTTGTGTAATGTTGATGACTGAAGTCACTTTAGGGTAGGGAGAAATATGGAACAGCTCTTATGATTGTGTTCACAGAATAAATAGTGTGAGAGAGGCATTCACAGAATTGTGCCAAAGCATCACTGCCTAAGGCTGATACACAGATGTGCTGGCATTGACAGTGCAAATACCTTCTTCAAATTCAACTGTTTAGCTGAGGTTTAGTGCAAATTTTCCCCCTCGAGAAACCTTTATCCCATGAACTTTTAATGATCTGATTGCTACTACCCTCTTTAGAATGATCAGAAAATAAGATTTGCAGGCTCTTCAGTGACCATATTCTTTGGTGACAGCAAGGCATTTTGACATTACTACGGCTTGATGATGGATTAAGCAGGGCTGCTCAGACCAGGAATATATTTGATACATTTTGTCTTTCCTGACCACCATCCTGGGGGATTTCCATGCCAATAGCTCACAGAGAGGTATTCTATGATTTTTCCCTGTGATTGTCATTTAATAACTCATGTTTTCTTGGAGTGGCATTGTCTACCCATGCAAGCTAATTCAGTTAAAGTCTTTTTATTATTTGTTTTTAGTTGTATCATGTAATTTGCTTACTAAACAGTGCGTTTCCATAGCATGTTTTTGTACATCCTCAGTTTTGGTTAACCCATCTACACTTGTGAACATTATCTGGAGTCAATGGAAAGTGTGTTGGAGGACATTGAATCACCATGAATAATTTTACTACCCATAGAAAGGCATCAAAATGTCTGTTTTCTCAGCTACCCTCTATATTAATGAAAAAATCTTTCAGATTTATTATTGAAAAACTATTTTAAAATCCTATGTAGAAGTTAATGTCATCACACAGTTGCCTGGTTTAATGATATCACTGAAAACTGATGACCCTTCAACCTAACCTTTGACCCTATCTTCATAGGGTCAGGTAAATACTAGCTGAGGGAAGTGATGAGACCAGTCATTCAAATAAAGCTTTATGACATTAAGTTTACCTAAGGAAAGCAAACAGCAGAATGTTGAGAGAAATAACATTGTGGAGATATTTAGAGTATATAAAGAATATAAATATAAAGAATTGGAGAAATAAAATATCCAGAGGATTTAGCTTAAAACTTTGGAGTTTATTCATAGAGTCCTTTAAAACGTATAGTGTAGGTCAGTCAAGGCCCATCAGGCCCTATTGCTATGGAAATCAGCACTCTTGACCCACCCCTCCCCCCTTATAAGCCCTGACGCTGAAATGACGTCATCACCAGGCACCAATACTCATTTCCGTCTTGCTGCCTCAGGCTTTCCTCAGAGCCACCTGAGGCCTTCCGGCTGCGCTCTGGCGGGGGGGGTCTTCCTGTCTTCTGAACTCAGGGACTGTGCGTTCTCGCCCTGTCATCTGAGTAGGTACAGGAGCTGCTGAGACTATTGTGTTCAAGCGCCCGCCATGGCTGAAGCGTCCTCGAAAGTGCAACAGAACTATGACCACGACTGCGAGGACGCTGTCAACACCCACATCCAGCAGCAGCTCTATGCCTCCTTTGTGTACTTGTCTATGGCCTCCTGCTTTGACCGTGATGACGTGGCCCTGGAGAACTTAAAATGTTTCTTCCTGAGCAAGTCACAGAAATGCAAGGCCAGTGCCGAGATGTTCATGTTCCTGCAGAATAAATGTGGAGGCAGCATCGTTCTTCATAACATCCCAAGACCGGACCGCAACAGTTGGCATGGGGGCATCCACGCTATGGAGTGTGCCCTCCACATGGAGATGACCACCAACCAGAGCCTGCTGAACCTGCATGAATTGGCCAAGGGAAAAGGCAGCACCTTCCTCTGCGACTTCCTAGAGAATCACTGTCTGGATGAGCAGGTCCAAGTTCTGAAGGAGCTGAGCAGCAATCTGAGCAGTCTGCGCCAGATGGAGGATCCAGACAACGGCTTGGCTGAACACCTCTTGGACAAGCTCAGCCTGTCCTAAAGGCTCAAGTGGACTGGACTGGATGTCCCCACTGCCAGGGGTTCATCCTCTGGTAATTACATCTGATGTTCCTGTTGCTTCTGAAGCAAGTTCACTGTTGTTTGAAATAAATTTGTTTTCAGCAAAATTAAAGTATCAAGTTGATGAGTAACCGCTTATCATTAGCTTGGAAGGGAAAAGGCTTCTCAACAGAAGTGTTAGACCTCTGCTCCACTGAGGGGAAGGTCTCCCCAATGCAAGTGTTACAGCTCTGAAGAGAAAGGTATCCTGGCAATGGGGAGCCAAGGCACACCGAACAACAAACTTCACACGAGATTTATCGGGAGGGAAAAAACCAGGAGGGTGGCTGCCTCTAATCAGGGAAGAAGCAGCAGGTAACTGAAGAAAAGAAGGCAAAATTTATACAAAGTATCTTGGGATGACGGAGGGGGTGGAGCTTTCAAGCATGGCCTGGAATTGGGATTTTTTTTTGTGGCCTGATCTTGGCTTAGTGATTGGTGGGATTCTGTTGCTTGGCCCTAGTTTTTGGCTTGGGGGTCAAGTCAGGGTCAGGGTGTTTTTCCTTTGCCCTGGACTTGGGATCAAGTCATAGTAAGAGTTTTCTTTCCTTGGTCCCTTTACCCTACACTGAGTGTGGCTTAATTTTTATAGTGCTTGTCTAGTATTCAGTGTGGTGATATCGTGTTCCCCAAAATATTGTGCACCCTAATAAACTTATCTGGGGTCAGAGAACAGAACAGCCACTAGATAGACATAGAGGCCAGAAAATGGTGATGCACACACATTTAATCCTAGCATTCCAAAGGCAGAGATCTGTCTGTATCTCTGTGAGTTCAAAGCCACACTGGAAACAGCCAGGCATGGTGACACACGCCTTTAATCCCAGGGAGTGATGGCAGAAAGCAGAATGGTATTTAAGATGTGAGGACCAGAAATATTAATGCAGAGGGAAGATTATATTGGAATGGATATTTTTACCAAATAAACTGAATAAAAAATTTAAAACTTATGTGGAAAAAAATCTCTGACTTAATTTTGAAAGGAAAATTGAGACTTAGTCAATTAGCAGGAATAGATCCAGCAGAAATTGTCATACCTTTAACTAAGGAGGACATTGAAAAATTATGGACAGAAAGTGAATCTTGGCAAAGAGCTTGCAGTAATTTTTTGGGAGAAATTAACAGCAAATATCCCAAAAGCGATAGAATTGATCTTATAAAGAGAGCTGGTTGGATTTTGCCTCAAATCGTATGGGAAAACCCATATCTGGAGTTCGGACATTTTATACAGATGCCAACAAACAAGGAAAAGCAGGTTACAAATCAGAAAATTTAAGTAAAGTGGTTCAAAGTCCTTATAATTCAGTTCAAAAATCGGAATTGTATGCTATTCTGTTGTTATTAATGAATTTTTCAGAACCTCTCAACATAGTTATTGACTCTCAGTATGCTGAAAGAGTGGTATGACATATTGAGACTGCAGAATTTATTCTTGATGCATCAGAATTAACTTCACTATTTATTCAATTACAAGATACAATCAGGGAAAGGAGTCATCCTTTATATATAACTCACATCCAATCCCATACTGGTCTGCCAGGCCCTCTAGCACAAGGTAATGATGAGATTGATAAATTATTGATAGAAAATGTGCTGGAGGCCTCAGAATTTCATAAAAAACACCATGTCAATAGTAAAGGTTTAAAAAGGATTTTTTCTCCAGGGCTGGAGAGATGGCTCAGAGGTTAAGAGCACTGACTGCTCTTCCAGAAGTCCCGAGTTCAATTCCCAGCACCCACATGGTGGCTTACAACCATCTGTAATGAGATCTGGTATCCTCTTCTGGCCTGCAGTCATACATGCTGTATACATAATAAATAAATAAATCTTTTGGGAAAAAAAAAAGGATTTTTCTGTAACCTGGCAACAAGCCAAGGAAATTGTAAGGAAATGTCCTACTTGTTCCTTTTACAATCAGATGCCATTACCAGCAGGATGTAACCCAAAGGGTACTCAGAGGAATGAAATCTGGCAGATGGATGTGTTTCACTTTGCAGAATTTGGAAAATTGAAATATGTACACCATACCATTGATACTTATTCAGGATTTTAATGGGCGACTGCTTTGAGTTCTGAAAAAGCTGATTCTGTAATCACACATTTGCTAGAAGTTATGGCCATCATGAGTATACCTGCATAAATTAAAATTGACAATGCTCCAGCATATGTCTCTGTTAAAATGAAACAGCTTTTTGCTTATTACAATATAAAGCATATTACAGGTATACCACATAATCCTACAGGCCAAGCAGTCATAGAAAGATCAAACAGAACTCTAAAAGATATGCTAAATAAGCAGAAAGGGGTAACAAAACCCCCAAGAAGTAGATTGCATAATGCTCTATTAACTTTGAATTTTCTCAATGCTAATGAGAAAGGAACAACAGCTGCAGAGAGACATTGGAAAATAGAAAAAACTACAGAATTAAATGAGCCTATATACTTTAAGGATGTGCTGACCTCAGAATGGAAACCAGGATATGTGTTAAGTTGGGGACAAGGTTTTGCTTCTGTTTCTATAGGAGAAGATAAGCTGTGGATACCATCAAAATTGATAAAGGTTTGATTTGAACAAGAGAGACCTCTTAATTAGAGGAGGTGATAGTTCATCAACCAGCATCCAATTTAAACTAACTTAGAGCACTAACTCATGCCTTTTCATTTAATCAGATAATAACTTGCTGAAAGGGAACCTCCCCAAAATTAGTCTTGGGGAAAGGTTTTTGTTTTTTAGGAGAATGAAGGCTAAGGAATCTGAAGAACACTGGATAAATGAGACAACTGAAGAAAAAGGACAAATCATCTGTCCCAAGAAAAAGAATAAAATGGCCTATTGGTATATCATCTACAAAATTTCATAAATCTTCCTAAATGTTTGTTTCTGCTCTTCTCTAAAAAAATTAACACTATTGGTCTTCTTGTAGTCCCAGTTCAATTAAAATTTAAAGCTGACTTTGGAGTTGGAGAATGGCTCTCTCTTTCTTTAAACTCGAGCATGTTGTTAAAAGGAAAATGCAAACTCCCTGTATCATGCCAGAAGAAAGAGCCATCTTCTGACATGGGACAGGAGAAAAACCAAATTAATTAAGGGACTATTCTATTACTAATCTCAATTCTTTGGTTCTATTCTGATTCTTTAAACTTTTCTTAAAGTATGTATATCAAAATTTACAAGATTAATATATATATATTTTAAAACTTTTTAAAGATATTAATGGTCATATAGAGTACTAATTCTATAAAAAAGACTTCAATTAGCTGCCTATATATGTCTTTGTGTTCGAGTCTTTTATCAGTTTTCTGCAGGAAATCACAGCTGGCCTAACATCAACTGAAATCTCCAAGAAGAAGATGAGGCCCCACAACAACAATTCCACATGGACAATAATAATACCACTAAGATGACAAACATCATCTACAGATCAGCTTTGGACTACAGAGTGCTCAGAGCAATTTTGAGGGGGCTAGCTGAGATGATCCAGTTTCAAAGACTACTTGAATAAGGATTTGAGATAAGCCCTGAACTTTGGTATTATGCACAGACTGGATAACAAAGGATATAGCTACCTTTCCTAGAATTTGACAATTAACCCCAAATTTTTCTTTTCAGAATAAAGATACCTTCACCCATACCCAGCAATGTTAAGAATATAACGCCCACATTCCCAAGAGGTGGTGTGAGGCTGGTGGTTTTTTGGTCTTTTAATGGGTTTTAGGTCTGGGATAGTTTTCATTGTTTAGGAGGGTTGGTTACAAGTTTTTGTTAAGGGTTAGGAAAAAGGCTAAGCAAAGGAGATTAGATTTAAGGTTCTTGTTTAAAAAAAACAACAATGACTAGTTTTAAATACTTTACAGTGGATTGGATTTTTGTATAATGTATACAAATTATATATATTGAGATTGATATTGTTAGAAAATGCCATACGTATATTTCTAATCTTGCTCGAGATATTGTACTTACACCGTTCATTTAACAATGTAATGCAATTTGCTGATCCTTGAATATTATTATTACCAACTATTAGGATATAAAGAAATGAAAGTTAGTAGTTAGACACTACAATCGAACTTGTAGTCATATTAGGTATGTTTTCAAGATTGAGAAGATATAATTTAGACAGACAGGTCATCTTCAAACCCTTCAGAGATTCACACAATATGGCATTTAAAATGTTTTAATAATTTATAAAACTTTTCTTTTTTGTTATGACTTTGAGACATGTCGGCTCCTGGCAGCACCAATCTACTTCAGAGAAAATATGGGCATTGAAGAAACTGCATAAGGAGTTAACTTTCATTGTGGCAAAAGTTAGCCAGTGGACAACAAAGTATCCTTGAATCAACTGCTGACAAACAGGACAGACAGGACATGAAACAAAGGACTACTGATTCTTGCCAAAACAAGTGTGGTTGTGGCTTTAACAAAAGGCATCATCTGAGGCCAGGACAATATGGCACCATCCCTGACGTGAGTGGCCTTTGCAATCTGTAAAAGGCACCATGCCCTTTTCTTTGAAGGCAGCTGAACAGGGAGTGGGCCAATGGCTTCTGATGTGCAGTGGTACAGCAGCTGAAATAGTTATTCTTGAAGAGTAACTAAGCTCACTCCTATCAATAGTAGACTGGCATTTAATAGAGGGATGTGGAGAAGAATGAGATGCCAAGATGAAGCCACTTATACACAGCCAAGAAGAATGGACAGCTGAATTAAAAAAAAATCAACAAATCCCAGAATTTAAAATCCTGAATCAAGACATGATTGGAATTCAGGTGTTTCTGGTATGTGGACTGTTCTCACCAAATGTGAGGTCGAACTGTTGACCTTGTGTACATCCCACTTCACAAATGAGTCTGTCAGATACGTTAAGCCTATAGGCTGAAGATGATGCCCCAACACTGTGGAGAAACCTTAGGTGACTGTCCAGGCAGCTGGCTGTTTCTGTTAATTTACATTTTTTTTGGAAGCTGCTTGCATGCACTTCCTGTTTGTATTTTTTATTAGGTAATATTATTTCATTCTTGTGTCTCTGAGGGAGTTGAAGATTAGTTAGTTATAGTTGAAGATTAGATAGTTATAGTTTTCCTTGTTAAGAATTTCAGAAAAGAAACTCACTAAAGAAGATTGGAAAAGCAGGGGTTGGGGATTTAGCTCAGTGATAGAGTGCTCGCTTAGCAAGCACAAGGCCCTGGGTTAAATCCTCAGCTCAAAAAAACAAAAACAAAAAAAACAAAACAACAAAAACCAAGATTGGAAAAGCACAGGGACAAATGGCCAATCGAATGGAAACACATGAATTATGAACCAAAGGCTGTGGAGCCCCCAACTGGATCAGGCCCTCTGGATAAGTGAGACAATTGAATAGCTTGAACTGTTTGGGAGGCATCCAAGCTGTGGGACCAGGACCTGTCCTTAGTGCATGAGCTGGCTGTTTGGAACCTTGGGCTTACACAGGGTCACTTTGCTCAGCCTGGAAGGAGGGGACTGGACCTGCCTGTACTGAATCCACAAGGTTTAAATGAATCCCCAGGGGAGTCTTGGCCCTGGAAGAGATGAGAATAGAGGGGAGGAGCTGGCGGGAAGGTTGGGGCGGGGGCAGGAGGGGGGAGGACAGGGGAACCTATGGCTGATGTATAAAATTAAAGCACAAGTATAATAAATAACAAAAAAAACAGGTGTAAGTGTATAAATTTGAAAGATGTTATAAGATAGTTCTGTTAGAAATACAAGTTAGGATCAAAAGTGAATCAGGTACATTTTGGACTTACCAAAATAGGATAGATAATGGAATTATTTTCTCTGAAGCTGTCAAATGCAAATGGACTAGACATTGTTTAGGTATTTATTGCTTGTATATATGGTATATAGTTATTGTACTTTTGTATATAGTATTCTTATATTAGTTTTAACTTTTTCTTTTTTTCTTTTTATTAAAATACAAAAGGGGAAATATGATATTTTATTTGTACTGAAAAATGATTTTTATTTGTATGTTAATAAAGTTGCCTGGGGGTCAGAGCTAATATAATAGCAAGCCATAGGAGAAGCCCAAAGTGGTGGTGCACATCTTTAACCCCGATCACATGACAGGCAGATTTCTGTGTGTTCAAGGATACAGGCAGCAAGGAGACACACGCCTTTAATCTCAATACCAACCATAGAAGACCTGGAGGTCTGCACAGACAGGCAGTAACGAGGAGGTCATGTGGTTGGGTTTACAACCAATGAGAAGGCAGAACAGAAAGTCAATAAAAAGACAGATACACAGGAAGTAGGTATCTCTCTGAGGGGAAGGACAGCAGCGGCAGTGAGGGTAAGAAAGTGTTTTTAGCTCTTAGCTACTGCTCTGACATCTTGGGCTTCTAACTCTGCGTTTGGCTCTGTGTTTCTTATTTAATAAGACTGATACATCTAAAGAGACGTTTTTCTTGTATACAGCAGAAAGATGGATCCTGTTTTCATATGCATTCTGTTAGCCTGGGTCTTTTTATAGGTGAATTGAGTCCATTGATCTTAGGCGATATTAATGACCAGTGATATATCCAAAAGATGCTCAATTATACCACAAGGTCACTTGCTCAACTGTGTTCATAGCAGCATTATTTGTAATAGCCAGAACCTGGAAGCAACCTAGATGCCCCTCAATGGAAGAATGGATAAGGAAAATATGGTACATTTACATAATGGAGTATTACTCAGTGGTAAAAAAACAACGACATCTTGAAATTTGTAGGCAAATGGATAGAACTAGGAAGAATCATCCTGAGTGAGGGAACCCAGACCCAGAAAAACAAATACAGTATGTACGTACTCTTAAATGGATATTAGACGCAAAGCAAAGGCTATTCAAGCTACAATCCACAGGTAAAATGGATGAGTGTAAGAGGGACACACATGGAGGGCCCTAGGAAGGGAAGATAGGTAAGACCTCCTGGGTAAACTTGGAGGAGTGTAGAAGGGAAGGGATGGGAACAGAAGGAACTGAGATGGCAGAATGGAGGGAGGGATGAGGAAGGAGAGCAACGAAAGAGATATCTTAGTAGAGGAAGCCATTATGGGGTTAGGGAGAAACCTGGTGCTACTGGTGTTAGGCAAATCCCCAAGAATCCACAAGCATGACATCAACGAAGACTCCTAGCAATAATGGAAAGGGTGTCTGAAATTACCCTCCCCTATAATCAGATTGGTGGATACTCTGTCATCATAGAACCAACATCCAGTAACTGATGGAAGCAGATGCAGTGATCCACAGCCGAGCACTGGGCTGAGCTCCTAGACTTCAGGTGAAGAGAGGGAGGAGGGATCACAGGAGCAAGTGAGGTCAAGGTCATGATGGGGAAACCACAGAGACAACTGATCCAAGCTGGTGGGAGCTCCTAGACTCTGGCCTGTCAGCTGGGGAACATGCTTGGGACTGAACTAGGTCTCTGAATGTGGGTGGCAATTATGTGGCTAGATCAGTTTGGGGAGCCCCTGGCAGTGGGACCAGGCCTTATCCCGAGTGCATGAAATGGCATTTTGGAACACATTCCACACGTGACGGATTCCTTGCTCAGCCTTGACTCGAGGGGGAGGGGCTTGGTCCTGCCTCAACTTAGTATGCCAGACTTTGTTGACTCCCCAAGGGAGGCCTTACCCTTTCTGAGGAGTGGATAGGGGTGTGATGCGGGGGGAGGTGGGGGCAGGAGAAGAGGATGGAGGGGAAACTGAGATTGGTATGTAAAATTAAAAAGACCTTTTTAATAAATAAATAAATGAATGAATGAATAAAAAATGTATCCAAAAATTTAGTATCATGTATAAATGTTACTGTTTCTTGATTCCAGGTAGCAAAAAAAATTGTAGAAGTTGTTATGACAGAGGACCCACTTGACTGGGTCACCCTGGCCTGTAATGAAAATGAAGCAGATCTTCAGCTTAGCTTCCCCATAGCCACAGGGGACTTATTGAGGTCACAGGAGAGCAGGGAGAGACGCATATCACCTTCACAATACATCCATTTCCAATTTTCCTAAATACAACATTGTGCCCATTGGAATGGTGTGATATTAAGATACATACATGAACCACCTACAAAGGCTGATACAACATGAGGCTGTGGATAAATGTCTTATCTGGGATGTTGAACAAAACATGTAAGAGCCTAGAGTGTTAAAAATCCATGAGGCACATGTTTTGAACGGAGTAGAGGTGAGCAGAGTGAAGTTCATCGACTTAAGTAGTTATGATCCAGGGGTCTTGAGATGAGGGGTGGTCATCTAGGCAATCTGCTGATATTCTGTGGGATGAACAAATGGTTTCCAGGAAAAGCAGAAGATCAACACATGAGAGAAGCAACGGCCTCAGGCCCCAGGACATTGAAAGTGATGGGAAGAATGGTGAAGCAGCGGACACACACACAGAGAAAAGAGCATGAAAATGACAAGCTATTAGAACCTAAGAAAAGCCACCAGCAAGAGGATGGGAGGAGCTCCCTGAGCTGAGTCCCCTAGGGGCCTCTGGGTCAGGTGCTTCCTAGACTTCCAAGGCATTCCACTTTTCAGACTCTCCACTCTTTTCCTGATTCATCCTACTTCTGCCTGTTAGAAATTTGTAACAGTTGAAATGTCCTGGAGGAGGATGGCACAACCCTAGTGATTGCTCTTAAAGGAGCCATCCCTGCTTTCCTAATGGATCAGCCTAAGATCACTTGACCCTCCTCCATTACAGGGTCTCAGGAATCAACACGGACGGCCAATAGGTTTAACACTGATGATTTCTCTGCCTGCTTACTGCTGTGGGGGTGGCTTAGGGTGTCAAACAGAGAGAAAGGGACCCTTAAGGGGTAGGCCATTAGGGCCCACCTAGAGAGCTGCTCTAGAACTCAGTTGGCATAGGGCAGCTATTTGATGATGGTGTGCTATACAGATGAAGTAACCTATGCATAGTAAGATCACTAGAATAAGTATAATCCCTATTGAAAATACAACAAAACAGTTGTGCGACTCTGTCCTCACTACAGGAGAATGGGTAAGGAAATTGAAGGGACTCTTGTCAGCCTAGGCCTGGGAAACATGGCTCTGGCAGGCCTCGCCCTTCTTCCCTATTCTCTCTGCCTTGCTACAAACCATTAGATTACATTCCTAAAGCCAGCCACCAAGGTCTATTCCCTTCTTTGGGCACATCCTCTTCCTGAGGCTGACTCCCAAAGTCCAACTATCAAAGTATTGATGTCCAGCAAGGAAAAGCTCCCTTTGGCTCATTTAATTTACATGCCCAATTGAAATTAAATACCTCATTCAAACATGGGTATAGCTATTGGTATTTTACTCTTTTTAATCTTTGGGGGGCTTGCCACCCAGTTCCCAAGTAAATCACAAAGTCTTATTACTTATGAATGCCTGGCCTTAGGTTGGCTTATTTCTGGTCAGCTTTTCTTAAATTATCCCATCTACTTTGCGTCTGGGCGTTTTCTTTTTCTTACTTCTGTGTGTCTTACTCCTTGGCTGGCTGTGTGGCTGTGTGGCTGGCCCCTAGGATCCTCCTCTCCTCATTCTGATTCCTTTCTTTCTCCCGGATTTTTTCCATTTGTTCTCTCTGCCTGCCAGCCCCATCTATCCTTTTTCCTGCCTTGTTATTGGCCATTCAGCTCTTTATCAGACCATCAGGTGTTTTAGGCAGGCAGAGTAACACAGCTTCACAGAGTTAAACAAATGCATCATAAAAGAATGCAACACATCTTTGCATCATTAAACAGCATAAACAAATGTAACACATCTTAAAATAATATTCTGCATCACACAGGGGTTTCCCCTTTTACCTTTGTAAACTGCCATTTGCCTATGGGCCACATCTGTCTTCTCTGTATCTAGAAGCAATCCTTTGTGCTCACCCCCATGACAAATACCCCTTCCTCCTCTCCCTTGTTCATTTCCCATTTTCCCTCGTCCTCTATCTTGTGTCTGATTTCTGGTCCTTTGTGCTTCTGGGGCAAATAGATCTCCCTTGTGTTGAGAACTTGGTCTTGGGGTGTCTTATGCTGATACCATAAAAAGACCCCATTGCAGCCTTTGTCCTAAGTGTCAGCAAGACATACGGTTTTCTTGATGCCCTTTTTCCATTTCAGGTGCACACCATGGAGCTTCGAATCTGGTCTAGAATACTGTCCTCACATTCAAGGGGGTCAGAGTTAAGTCAGGGGAATCACATACATGTGCAAGCAGCACACAGAGCCACAGAGGAAATCAGGAGAGGAGGAGAAACCATAAGCACCGCTGGAGGAACACAACTGTCTGGAAGTACAAAGAGATTTAAGAAAGGAACTAATACTTGATGATGGCACATGAAATACTGTCTGGGGGAGGGAGAGCTTTAATGGTGAATAAACACAATTAAGTATTTAACATGTGCGGGGGAGGGGCTACCCACCAACCCCACAGCACCCCTGAGTTTTCTTGAGAGCAGCAGGAAATATTAGATAGAAGGATTTAGAGTGTGGAGATAAACAGAAAATACAGGATAGCCTCGAGAGGGCCTGGAATCTTTTCCAATGGGCCCTGACTGTCTCTGCCCCAGGGTATTTATAGAGACGCCAAGGGGTGGAGCAAAAGACCTCCCCCAGCACAGCCAAGTGCAGACCATCTCAGATACCTGCTCTCAGGCCCGTGGTCCAATCATCCCCTCTATGCAGACCTGCTGGGAAAAGCCACGAGGAACCTGAAAACGGGCTCCCACAGGCCGCCCCCCCCCCTTTTTTTTTTTTTTTTTTTTGGTTTTTCAAGACAGGGTTTTCTCTGTGTAGTTTTGGAGCCTGTCCTGGATCTTGCTCTATAGACCAGGCTGGCCTCGAACTCACAGAGATCTGCCTGGCTCTGCCTCCTGAGTGTTAGGATTAAAGGTGTGTACCAATGCCGCCTGGCAAGGTCCCCCTTTCTTAATATATAAAAAAGAACTCGTTATTAAGAACTCACAGCAATCTCCATAGCGGTTACACGTCCCCGTATGGGAGTAGCGGATGATAAAGATGGCATTTCTTTTTTGGATTGGGTCTAAGGTGACTACAGCTGTCTTTAGCTGCATCAAGCCCTTTTTAAATCAATAACTCTTAATGCAATTGCAAACTTAAAGAATCCCTTAGCTTCATCATTACCATTAACAGGTTAACATAAGTATTGCTATACATAGTTACAATTCTCTCAATCTTACAACTCAAAGCAAACTCTTAACAGAACCATTTGAATTAACATAAATGGTGCTATATAGAGTTAACAATGTTCTCAGTCTTACAACTTTAAGTCTTAATAGAACCATTGGAATTTTCTTACTAACAGAACATAGGAAAAGTTTCTGATGTTTTTATGTCAAACTTAAATATTTTCTTAACTTCACAAAAACCAGGGTGTTGATATCAATAGGTTAACATTTTTGCAAATATACATTCAACCTTAATTCACTCATAACTCCTCCTTTTCTTTATAATTTTTAAAACAAAATCTCAAACCTACCAAAAAAACCCCCGAACTTACACAATTCCTACAAACCCATATTGAAAAGCAATACTCTCAATCTAACCATTAACACTTTGAAAACTTTTAGCAAAACATCCAAAAGCAGTTTCCTAATAAAACTCTTTACACTTTATAGTAATCTCTTAGTAAACCAATTTGCATTTCCTACTAACAAAATAGAACATTAATCAACTCAAATAAGATTTTTAAAAATTAAATAAAGTAAGGAATATTAACTCTTTTTATATTTTTAAGCAAAATCTCAAGTCTAGTTAGAAAACCCAAACTTTTCCATTTAAACTGTTCCATTTGTAACACAAAACCTGTTCCTTAAGTAATTCTATTTTTACATAAACAGTTCCATTTGTAACACACAACAGCTCATGAATCACCAGGCACATGTGCATACACAAAACTGCATCTTGAGTCTAGGTAGAAACAATACGTTTCTTCATTTAAACAGTTCCATTTTTAATACAAATAATTCCAGAAAATAGTCCCTCGCTCATTACTATAAGTGAACTCAAAATTGTCCCATAGGAATGAAATCACCATGGTTCATTTCATTTCTTAAGTCTCCAAATTCAAATACATTCTGGTACAAGCCTTCCAAATATCAAGAAATCCATAACAAAGAATTTCATAGTTTTATCTCATTTTTTTAAGTTCAAAAAGTTAAAAAAAGTAAATTCTAGCTTCAGACTTTCACTTCCAAATATGAAGAGACGTTTTACCACCAAAACTTTTTGCAGTTCACAATTTTATTTCAAACAAGCATCTCTGCAACTTTTGTTCATGGGCAGAGATCTTTTTAGTTACAGTAGCATTTTAAACTGCACAGGTTCTGATGCTAGCTCAGGTTTTTCTGTGTTGCGTTGATTTTCCACGGATCTCAGCGGCGGATGCCTTGTTGTGCTCCTTCTGGCGTCCGCCATTCTTAGCTTCTTAGCAGCTTCTGGAGCTTTTGAAACCATTCAGACTGCCTGCATTGCGGTCCTCTAGGACTCACCTTCTGTGTCTCAGGTTCTTTCACCATATATATTAAGCATAGACTCACACTCAACATATACATTTTTTCACAAACTCGCATTCAACATATCTTGCAAGGCATTTAGACTCACATGCAAACATTTACACTTTTTTTTTTTTTTACAAACTCACATATATGCTTATTTATACTTCTTAAGGAAACTATAAGACTACTTTAGCAAATATATTTGTTATTTACTTCTTATATTCTTTGACAACTACCATCTTTACTTATTTCCTTATATTCATTCTATATTCTTATTTAAACTTACATTTACAACTAGCATCTTTACTTCTTTCAAGCTTATCTTCTTTAGCATGTATCTAACTTAGCAAACACCTAAAGATTTCTGTTTTGGTTTGGTTTTGGTTTTGTTTGGTTTTGTTTTGTTTTTCGAGACAGTTCTTCTCTGTGGTAGCTTTGCACCTTTCCTGGAACTCACTTTGTAGCCCAGGCTGGCCTCGAACTCACAGAGATCCACCTGCCTCTGCCACCCGAGTGCTGGGATTAAAGGTGTGCACCACCACCGCCCGGTTAAGATTTCTTAACATTTAGAAGAGATTTAACATTTTCTAACAAGACAATAATTTTCTACTTCTTAATTATCATCACGATCTCTATTAGAAAGATTCACATACTGAGACACGAAGTATGTACATCATTTCTAAAGTTCAGAGCTTATAGACAGCTTTGATATTCTGAAAGTTCCTGAGAAACTAGAGTAATTCTTTAATGGCTCCCTCTTAACTCTGGGACTTAGTGACTTCTGTTGCTATGCATTTGGGATGTTTTGTAACAACTCTGTTAAGAGCGATGTCAGTTTACAGCAAACCCAAAAGAAAGAAAAGAGAAGAGAAGAAAAACCTTGTAAGGACTATTCTGTTTCTGAATTGCTTAGCTAGCAACTCCACAGTTTTCCAGCAGGAGAAGATAGTAGTTGTCTCAATTGGAGTCGGGTTCCGAACCTGCCGCGTCCAGGCCTGAACACATTGCTGAAACTTAGTTACAATTGTCTCCAACTCCTCAGCAGTCTGGAGGCCTCCTTATCCTCTACTAGCCCCAGACTGCAAGATGGAACCTTCATATCAAGAAAATTGTTTCAGCTGCCTTTTACACTCAAACTGATACAATTTCCCCCTTCTTAATTTTTTAAAGCTGTATTTGCCATGAGTTATTTAACAATGCTGATGTTTCTGATAGGTTTTTATTAGCCCAATATTTTCACCCAAACTGCTACTACTCAAAGGAGTAAAGAACATAGGTGTTCTTTCATGAAACGTATCCTTCACTAGCTTACTCAGAGGAAAAGCATTTTCAGGATTTAGTCTTTTCACTTCATTAGCTTTAAACCCTGATGTTATTGTTAGCAGCTGTGATATTTAGCATTGATTCCTTATAAGGAACTTTCAGGTGTGAAGCAACTATTTTTAAGACATTTTCTGAAATTTGTTTCCCATTTCTAAAGGAGTCGTTTCTTTTTGAATGCCTGTTTCCCTGTCTCATTAGATTTGCACAGGAATCATCCATTGCAGGTTGTTTGTTCAAACGGCAAAGAACCTTTTCATTTTCACATAAGTTCCTTCGTATCTAAAACAATGTTCAGTGTGTAAACTGCTTTTTCTTGCTTTCTTAAGGATTTTAAAGTGGCTTTTTGTCATCCAACTAACGTAAAACCTTTGCACAGCTATTAGGGTAAATAAGGCATTTTCGCAAGGAGCTGGTGAAGCCCAAAAGTGGCATATCTCCGAGTTTCACATTCTTACAGTCTTTCCTTGGAACGACCATTCAAGAAACTCTTGATTTTCCTTCTTCTTTTAAAAGCTGTATTTTAAGTTTACTATGAACGTATATTTTCAAGCTGACAAGTCTTCCAGGGCAATTTCGCCATCTCTAGCGAAAAAACTACCTTTCCCAGAATGCATTTCTCTTATATCAGCCCTTTGTTGAAAGCTACTTTATGGACTCCATTTCCCATAGTTCTTTTCAGGTCTGAGAGTCAACTTCTGGTTCTCTTTTACTGGGCTTACTTTCAAAGTTCTTGCTTTTACAATGGGAGATCTGAACCAAGCATTTTAAGTTTTCAATTAAGGGAGATTGGGAGATTTCTGCTCTCTTTTACTGGGCTTGCTTTCCAAACTTTTCACCCGGGAGGTTTGAACCGAGTGTTTTATGTTTTCAAGTATGGGACATGGGGAGATTTCTGTAGCCTCAAAGCTGGCCTCAACAGGTGTCTCTCCTTTATCCGTCACTGGCCCCAGATTAGAACTGCACCCACTTCGTTAGCTTGCATTTGAGGTGGGCATTTCTGATAGCATCTTCCTCAGGGGCTTGTGTTTGCCTTAGCCAGTCAGTGAAAAACAAAAGCATTTACAACAGAGCTTTTCCATAGCTCCTTCAGAGAGATTTTCTCTCACTGATAGATATTCATCTCATTTTGCTTTTTCCTTCTCCCCCAGATGCAGAGCTTCAGATATCTCAGGCTGTAGGTCTGCTCCTCTGCTAGCTAGCTACCTTTGGAGATAGGGGCTTCCCTCCCACTCCGAATCTGCCTCAAATTCTAGCCGCTTTTCCTAGGTCATACATTTTCTGGGGACGAATCTGTCCCTTCTCCGGTTTTCTTCAGAGAGTCTGTCTCCCCGACAGTTCCGAGTTTGGTCTCAGTTTAACCCTTCTGCCCCAGAAAGTTTTCCCAAGGACTCAGTGGCAGCTTTTCTGCTTCTGAAGGTAGAGGCTTTAGTCATCTGTCTTCAGGGTCTGTGTGCTTTGCGTACAGACTGAAAATCAAGCTTCTGCTTTTTTAGCAAGGGAGGCTTTTGCTATCTCTAAGCTCTCAATAGGACAGGTGTTTTGCCTCCTCAGGCCTTTCACCTGACCCAGTCCCCCAGTGGGTTGCCTTGTCCTTGACTTTACAGATAGAGTTTATGCCAGAGGCAATCACCCCCGGGAGTCAGTTGAAAGCATTGCTCAAAAAGGGGCTTTCTGATAGAAAAGAACTTTATTCCTTGTTAGTTTTCCGTTCTGCCCTGGCTGGGCTCTTTCCCCAGACAGCGTTCCTGACTTGGCAGCCCAACTGTAGATGCAGTTTGGCTTTACTGCTTTCCTAGAAAGGTCCTTTCTCTGGTAGGAACGCTTTTCTCAGATTTCTTTTTGCGGCTGTGGACCTATCGACCCGGGACTGGTAGGAAAGCGGACAATTGTGCCGTTCCCACCAGCTTTAGCTTTGTTTGTTCATTAGCAATCTTCCCCTGGGTCCTGCACCTTCCTGCCTCAGCTCTGTGCTCCAGGAAGTTGTTCACAACTGCAGGAACTCTAGTATCACCGGAATGCACTCAAACTCAGAGGAACTGCCTAGTTGCTTCTCAGTTGTTGGTTAGAAACTGGGATACAATGCTTAACAGTTTGCATTGCTTCAGGGGATCTTTGCATTAAGGCAATGAGGAGCACCTTTTCATGCTGTTAGATGCTCTTGCTCACTCAGAAGCAAAGCCCTTGATGCCTCAGCTCTGCTGTAACTGAAAAGCTCGGCCTTTTTTCTTTTCCCAGTAAACAGTTTCCTGCCCTATTGGGCTCTATGGCTCTTTATGGGCACTCTGGGATTCTGACCTGCTGCCTTTTACTAGCTTGAAGAGACAGAGCTTAGAGGTTTTTAGGAACTCCCTCCCTGCCTCCTGCATTGCAGGGAGGATTTTTAAGCTTTTTTAAAAAAAAAAAAAAAAGATAGAACTCAGAGGTTTTGCTGTCTTAAGAGGGTTGTTGTTTTCCCTTTAAGCTAATCACAGGTGATTCCCATATTAATGTGTCTTCAGGTGATTCTAATTTTTCAAATTTTCCAAGAGAAGCTTTTTAGTTTAAGAGAAAGATTCTCCCACCCCCAGAAAGACCAACTTTCCCCAAAACTTCTGAACTTTGAACTTTTTGGCCTCTGACACCCGCATTTTTGCCTCGGAGAAATCACTTTCTCCTGCTGCTTGGACTTAGCATTTCAGCTGTCCCCAGGCACAAAGCTTACACAGGACACGTTTTCTTTTCTGCCCAATAAGCTCAAGGAAGAGCTTTTTTACTACCCATAAAGCTCAAGGAAGATAGATTTATCCCAGTTTGCATACATAGCCCCCAGAGTTAGACAATTGAGCTTTTCTCTCTAGTTGCTATGTTAAGTAACTTTTTTCTACACACTCTTACACTTCTATGTTTTCCCTACACTATATTACTATACTATACCTGAGTTTTCTTGAGAGCCAGCAGCAGGAAATAGTAGAGAGAAGGATTTAGAGTGTGGAGATAAACAGATAGAAAATACAGGACAGCCTCCAGAGGGCCTGGAACCTTTTCCAATGGGCCCTGACTGTCTCTGCCCCAGGGTATTTATAGAGATGCCAAGGGGTGGAGCAAAAGACCTCCCCCAGCACAGCCAAGTGCAGACCATCTCAGACACCTGTGACACCTGCTCTCAGGCCCTTGGTCCAATCATCCCCTCTATGCAGACCTGCTGGGTAAAGCCACAAGGAACCTGAAAACAGGCTCCCACAAACATGCACTTTTGCATATGAATATTGTATTACAATGCTTTCAAAAGATCATTCAAGAGTAGCTTCCACTAGCTTCTCATGTCAACACACTGTGTACTTGCAGATCTTCATCTTTTTGTAAATCCAGAGAAGTAATGCAATCCACAGGAGGAAAGAGCCATGCAGAGGATGTCCCTCTTTGGCAGTTGCCAGCTGCATGTCTTTATGCAAGTTACCATCTTTCCTTTGCCTGTTTCCTCGATAGGATGTGCTCATGGTTAGGATGGTCTGACTCCTGGGAAGACCAAAGAAGATGGTCTGCCTATTTGGGAAATGCTCTTACACAGGTTAGGGTAAAAGTACTAATCTTCTATTGCTTATGAGCAAACTTTATTTTCTGAATTGTCTGAACCTACCAATAGAGGCACTATGTTACCATTTGCCTAGGATAAAGGAATGGAGTACTATGAATGGGACTTTAATTTGAAAGAACTTGAAAAGGTTTTTTTCCATACTTTCCGGGGGGGTGGGGGGGTGGAACGAAATGTTTTCCTGATAAAATTTTCATTTACCCTCTGTAACCTGTTTTCTGCTGATAATTTAGTTTTCTATGCAAACTTTTAATTGTATACAATCCCACTTGTCAGTTGGGTGGAGGAAGGGGTCAACAGGAGGAGAAATCATAACTGGATAGGTGAATAGGGGATGAAGATGAACAGAAGCACAGTATTATAAAAACGGCACAATGAAACTCATTACTGTGCTTGTTCATTAGAATAAAACTAAAGATTGGAACCAAAAAAATTTCAAGTTAAAGCCATGGTCATGGAATCCTTGCTTTGTTCTCTCATGAGAGAACCCTTATTTAGCTTCCCCAGGCTCTGGCTTAGTCTGCCAGAACTTGTCCCTTGTGTCTGCAATCCCCTCCCTTCTCAGGGAATGGGGTCACTCCTTTAGCCTGCTATGCCTGAGACAGGCTAGAGGCTGGGAGAAGGATGAGAAAGTTCAAGACTGGTGTAGAATATAAAGAAATAAACATTGAAAGGACGTTTGCTCAGTGTCACCACAGAAGTCCTTTTTTGTATAGCTTTTAGACAGGTTTATCTGATGAAGGTCCCTCATACTTTTTTTTTTTTTTAAGAAATGTTCTATTCATTTTACATACCAACCACAGATCCTCCTCTCTCATCCCTCCTCCTGCTCCCCCCAGCCTCCCCCCATCCCCTCCTCCAAAAGGGCAAGGCCTCCCATGGGGAGTCAGCCAAGCCTGGTACATTCAGTTGAGGCAGGCCCAAGGCCCTCCAGGACCATCATACTTTTAAGACATAGGCACATGCCTGGGAAACCTTGTGCAGACTTTGGTGCTCATGTCCCACTGCCAAGGACACTGGACTACTTGGTCTTAGGTGTTGTCACCAACACTTTTTGAAGCTCAAATCCTCAGCCAGCTAAGGTTAATGGGATACACAGTCTGCAAGCTCCTGTATAAAACAGCGTTTCCCCAGTACTCAGGTGAGACCAGAAGGAAGGAATTGCTGCTCTTAGCATAAATGCTTTTCCTGACTGCACGGAAGAAAAATGCTATCCAAGAGCCAATATTTTCAGATTCATTGACTTCACAGGAAAATAGGTATTGAGATGTCCACCTGGTGAAATGTTTGGAACAGCCCTGTCTATTCTGACAGAGATTATAAATGAAAGCCACCGTGGAACTTCTAAATGTCCTAATACTAAACAGAATAACTAGAAAGAGGAAAAACAGATTTTAATACATTTTATTTAGTCTAAAGTACTGCAAACATCATCTTTTGAATGTGTTACCAATGTAAAAATAAGAGTAATTTGTATTCACTTTTGTGGTACATCTTCAAAACCTGGTATGGGGGAAGGGCCTATGGAGGCAGGCGCTAGTAAAGCTGCCCCCACCCCCTCCCCCCAAAAGTGTAGAGAGTGGAACCCAAGTTGTTTACAAAAAATATGATTGGAGCTTCAGGTCAAGAAAGATGATGTCAGTACACGATGCCCTCATAGACAACACTGCCAATACTGTAGACCAGGTATGTGATTGGGTAACCTTTAAGCTGATCAGCCCAATGGGGCATTTGCCCCCCACCCCCACCCCCGTCTTGTTTTCTTTGTGCTTTAAAAGGAGCTTGTTGTTTAAATAAATGAGTCCTTGCCTGACTTGGCTCCCTGCTGCATCTGATTGTCTGGGGAGGGGGTTGGGGAGGGAGGCTGGGCAATGGGAGAGCAGCAGGCTTACCTTTCCTCTGTTCCAGGTCTCCCTTCTCCGGGGACCTAAGTTCCTGGTGGGGCAGGACCCCACAACCTGTTGCGAGTTCTGTGCTTACAAACATACTAATTTCATGTGTTCTGTGATAGCACCATTACTAGCTGTCACACTGAGGTAGGCATTGTGATATTACTTATCAGCATTTAATGCTGAGATATTTTAACATGAAGTGTATTTAGTCTCCTTGGTAACATGTTTATGTTATTAGGCAGGAACGCATTTGTCAGAGAACATGCTATTTTCAACTTGTATCTCCAATTCAGCCTGTCAGGCCACACATACCTTAGTAGCATCAGAAAAGTGATTCACACTTCCTGTTGCATACTAGTCTTTTTCCACATAAAGCATCTTTCTTTTGAGGGTATTCATTTACGGTCCTTGGCCATGGGATAATAAACAGGTTCTGGAAGTACTCACTGTCTCCCTGATCAGAAATAAGTGTTAATATTCAACCCACCCAAAAGGTTAGTTTGGGGGCTGAAGCAGTGACTCAGCAGCTAAGAGCAATTGTTGCTTCTGCGAGGACCCAATTTCAATTTCCAGCAGCCACATGGTGGCTCACAAACAGCCATAACTCCAGTTTCAGGGGACGCAATGTCCTTTTCCGATCGATCAAAGTGGGCAAAGTCAGCAAGAACTGCTCTATTTGCCATCAACCTGTGTGCCTTCCATTGTATCATTTTGAGAGTCATCTCAAAAGATGTTGAGTGTGTTTATTTTATGTGTATGAGTGTTTTGCCTGTATGTATGTATGTATGTATGTATGTATGCATGTATGTATGTATACCACATCAGTGGCTGGTGCCCAGAGGAGTATTGTTGTTTCAGTTTCCATGGTGATACTTAACTAGGATTACAAAGAAACAAACTATCAATGTCTCTAGTACACATACATGTATCTGCCCCACCACACCTGCTTGCAGACACTGAGTAACTTCCATTGATTACCACTGTAAGCCTATGAAGAAGAAAATTACTCTGAAGCAAAAATTTAAGATTTTCTCTGAAGTTTGGAAAAGAAATGTAACAATGTCCATATAGCTATAAATATGCTGATGCCAATTTCCTACCTGAGATGTGTGTGTGTGTGTGTGTGTGTGTGTGTGTGTGTGTGTGTGTGTTTCTGCCACTTTTGTTTCCCTGTACTGAACAGTGGCTTTCTCTGGTGTGAGACCCTCCCTCCACATGGTTTAAGACATGAGCCCCCTGATATGAATTCACAACATGCCCCCACGGTTGGGCATGCCCTGCAGACCTAGACACTTCCGCCTAGTTATTTCCGGTTCAAAATAGCCATTTCCGGGTCAAAACTTCTCACTTGACTAGGACCCCGTGGCTTTGCATGGTTGCATAAAGCAGGCGCAGCCATGTGATCTACATGCATGCGTGGAGTAGCCACATGAGTTCCTGTACACACACACAGCCTCCCGTTATAAGCCGGCGCCATTTTGCACTGGCCTCTCCTTTCCTCTTAACCACGTGTGTTTCCCACAGGCCTGTTCACGTCTGTCTTTCTCTCCTATCTTAATAAAAACTCTTCTGTGGATTTGTCGTGTTTCGGGACATTTCCTCTCAGGGTAAGAGCACCGCAAATAACTAACACCCCTTCCTGTTGGGGACCCAAACCCTTTTGGCTTTGCCTGGCCACCCAGAGAACCCCCAAAACCCTCCAGGTGTCCCACTCCAGGAGCAGAAAGCTGGCTTGTTTTGTTGCTTGACCCCTGCTCACAGTCAGGCTTGGACCCTGTGTGGAGGGGGAGGGACTAGGCCTCTCATCCAGAGCCCCTGCCATCTAAGCAGAGTGTACACAGCGAGGAGGAAACAGTTCCCCCAGATGACCATTCCTTCCACTCCACTCAGTGTGACCACCTGCTTAAAAGTTGTGGCTGTTACTGTTGTTTTAATGAAAGAAGGCAAACAAGTTAACTCTAGGTTAAGACCTCATACTCATAGCACCCCACAACACAATTGGGACCCCCCCCCCACTATGAGGAGCAACAGAACGCTGGCAGGCTCTACTCCTGACTCACTCCCATGTCAGGTTTGCAAAACTCACCACCATCAATCCTGCTACCATCTTTCCTGATGATGCAGGCACTCATCCATGACTGTCAGGAGATGGGAGATGAAACCACATATGTGGGAGCTGCAGTAGTTACTTTAACAGAAACAGTTTGGACCCAAAGCCAGGTACCTCAGCCCAGAGAGCAGAACTGATCGATCTAAGCCAGGCTCTCAGATGGGGAAAAGAAAAGTCCATCAACATATACAGGTACTATCATTTGGTGTGTTTTTATTTCTGGCCATAGCCATGGTGTGATCTATAGAGAAATTGGGCTTCTCACCACTGGGGAAAAGTACATTAAAAAATCTTGGCCCTTCTAGAGGCTATTTGGCTTCCCCTATGAATTTCTATCCTTCACTGTAGGGCTGCTGACTTGATTGCCCAGCAAACAGCCCTATGATCAGTGGGGCCTATTGATTTTCTCATGACATACCATGACCTCATGTTGCCTGAGACTTCATGGTAAAGAAGAAATGGACAATTCAAACCCACAGGATGATGGAGGACACCAGAGGGAAAGATCATCCTCCCAGAAACAAGTGGCAGAACTCTGCTAACCAACCTTCACTATGCTACTCATATGGAGTCCACAAAACTTTCTGAGATGCTCAGACCAAGGTAAATTATACTCAGATGCCCCAGCTAGTGGGGCCTTCAACGGGGACCTAAAGGGAGGGCCGGCAAATGAGAGGGACAAGAGACACAAAGAATGAGAGCAAGACAGGACGTCTGATCAAGCTCCAAAATTTTATTTTTCTCTCAAGGCATATATAGGTAGGCAAAGGGGGTTGTGAGCAGGAAGGGACTTAATTACAGGCTGTTTGGCCAGCAGGAAATTTGCTCTGAAGGTTATCTATCTACCCTTGTCTAACTCTAACTGCCTAATTGCTTAACTGCAGCTCATTCACCTGATATCTGAGAAGAGGTTATGGTATTTGTGGGAAGAGGTTCTGGTGCTATGGAGACATAAGCAAGTCCTAGATCTAAGAAAAGAGGAGAGAAGCCCAAATATGGCAGCATGTGTGTCAAGAGTCACTTAGGCTTATAGCTCCTGTCACCCAGACTGTATAGTCTTTTGTTTAGTCTCAATCCAGATTAGGGGCTCAGTACTCCCCCCCTCACACTTTGTGCTGGCGTATAGAGGCCTTGCTATTTCCACAAACTCTGGTACCCAGAGGCAGCACTATCCAGCTGCTCCTAGGAACTCTGGAACCTGTCTCTTAGTCTTTGGAGTTGGGATCTGAAGGATGGCAGCAATCCTACTCTGACAGGCTCCTTTTATCCCCCTCAGTTGGTAGCCAAGATAGGTCGCTGTCTACAGAGTTGGGCTTTCTTAGCTGACATTCTGTCGCCCAAGGTCTGCAACTCTTGCAGCAGTCCCTCAGTGGCCCTTCTACAATCTAGTTTCCAGAAAACCTCTGACAGAAGGGCAGGAGGTCTGCATTTAGTGTCTTTAAATCCTGGGACAACCTGGTCTAGGTGTGTTGTCCACTGTAACCTCCCTCTGGGTCTGTCCATTTAGAAAAAAAGATGGGTTGATGTGAGAGCCAAATTTTAAGTCTTAATTACCATGCCTAAGAGATCCCTGATCTGCAAGCCCCTTGCCCAAGGACAGATAGTTCCTGAAATTCTGGTGCCTACTGTTTATGGGAGATAACAAGCCACATGTCTTCACTCCCCTAAACCAATCTGTTTGGCCTATCTGCACGGGATGTGCTTGACCACATGTGGGCAGGAGGTATGTGGGCAGGAAATATGTCAGGATGTACATACCCTTGACCCTGATTGGATATAAGCAGGAGGCATGTAGGCAAGAAGTACATAAGGATGTATGCTTGTGCCTGATTGGACCTTGTGGTAAATGTGATGAATTATGGATTGTGCCTTTTTAAGCCCCTGCAAAATGTGGTTTGGGGCCATTTTCTTGGAAACCAGACATGGACTTGGCCAGAGAGTACATCAACCTGGCCAGTATTTAATTAAAGCTTGCTCCAAAATTGGCTTTAAACTGTGGTAGTGGTCTTATTCACAACTGATGGGATTAACATTGACTCACCTCTGCCAATAGGAGGCTGAAGAATGCATCTTTCAGGTCCAAGACAGTGTACACCAGTTTCTCTGGAAGAATCAGACTCATGAGAATCAGAGGTCCCAGGTCTTTTCACAGGTGGGAGAGGTGTATTCCAGGGAGACTGGCAGCGCACCAGGATGCCTGTCTCTTGAAGCCAGGCAACATGGACTGCAATTTCCCCTTTGTGTCCAGGGCCATTGGGGATTGTGTAATCTGGACGGGGTAGCTGACCTGGTAGGAACTCGGTGTTGGGGAGTCCTGGCTTGGTTATCTGCCTGTACCCCAGGAATCTTTGTTGTCAGTCTGAGAGACAGTCCAACTGTATCTTTTGATTGGAGGCACAACTATCAGTCAGGAGACATTCCTCTGACCGAGAGCAATTCCTTCCATCTGGTCTCACCTGAGTACTGGGGAAACGCTGTTTTATACAGGAGCTTGCAGACTGTGTATCCCATTAACCTTAGCTGGCTGAGGATTTGAGCTTCAAAAAGTGTTGGTGACAACACCTAAGACCAAGTAGTCCAGTGTCCTTGGCAGTGGGACATGAGCACCAAAGTCTGCACAAGGTTTCCCAGGCATGTGCCTATGTCTTAAAAGTATGATGGTCCTGGAGGGCCTTGGGCCTGCCTCAACTGAATGTACCAGGCTTGGCTGACTCCCCATGGGAGGCCTTGCCCTTTTGGAGGAGGGGATGGGGGGAGGCTGGGGGGAGCAGGAGGAGGGATGAGAGAGGAGGATCTGTGGTTGGTATGTAAAATGAATAGAACATTTCTTAAAAAAAAAAAAAGTATGAGGGACCTTCATCAGATAAACCTGTCTAAAAGCTATACAAAAAAGGACTTCTGTGGTGACACTGAGCAAACGTCCTTTCAATGTTTATTTCTTTATATTCTACACCAGTCTTGAACTTTCTCATCCTTCTCCCAGCCTCTAGCCTGTCTCAGGCATAGCAGGCTAAAGGAGTGACCCCATTCCCTGAGAAGGGAGGGGATTGCAGACACAAGGGACAAGTTCTGGCAGACTAAGCCAGAGCCTGGGGAAGCTAAATAAGGGTTCTCTCATGAGAGAACAAAGCAAGGATTCCATGACCATGGCTTTAACTTGAAATTTTTTTGGTTCCAATCTTTAGTTTTATTCTAATGAACAAGCACAGTAATGAGTTTCATTGTGCCGTTTTTATAATACTGTGCTTCTGTTCATCTTCATCCCCTATTCACCTATCCAGTTATGATTTCTCCTCCTGTTGACCCCTTCCTCCACCCAACTGACAAGTGGGATTGTATACAATTAAAAGTTTGCATAGAAAACTAAATTATCAGCAGAAAACAGGTTACAGAGGGTAAATGAAAATTTTATCAGGAAAACATTTCGTTCCACCCCCCACCCCCCCGGAAAGTATGGAAAAAAACCTTTTCAAGTTCTTTCAAATTAAAGTCCCATTCATAGTACTCCATTCCTTTATCCTAGGCAAATGGTAACATAGTGCCTCTATTGGTAGGTTCAGACAATTCAGAAAATAAAGTTTGCTCATAAGCAATAGAAGATTAGTACTTTTACCCTAACCTGTGTAAGAGCATTTCACAAATAGGCAGACCATCTTCTTTGGTCTTCCCAGGAGTCAGACCATCCTAACCATGAGCACATCCTATCGAGGAAACAGGCAAAAGAAAGATGGTAACTTGCATAAAGACATGCAGCTGGCAACTGCCAAAGAGGGACATCCTCTGCATGGCTCTTTCCTCCTGTGGATTGCATTACTTCTCTGGATTTACAAAAAGATGAAGATCTGCAAGTACACAGTGTGTTGACATGAGAAGCTAGTGGAAGCTACTCTTGAATGATCTTTTGAAAGCATTGTAATACAATATTCATATGCAAAAGTGCATGTTTGTGGGAGCCTGTTTTCAGGTTCCTTGTGGCTTTACCCAGCAGGTCTGCATAGAGGGGATGATTGGACCAAGGGCCTGAGAGCAGGTGTCACAGGTGTCTGAGATGGTCTGCACTTGGCTGTGCTGGGGGAGGTCTTTTGCTCCACCCCTTGGCATCTCTATAAATACCCTGGGGCAGAGACAGTCAGGGCCCATTGGAAAAGGTTCCAGGCCCTCTGGAGGCTATCCTGTATTTTCTATCTGTTTATCTCCACACTCTAAATCCTTCTCTCTACTATTTCCTGCTGCTGGCTCTCAAGAAAACTCAGGTATAGTATAGTAATATTGTTAGTTATTTGGCGCTAGAAACACGTCCCGAACACGACAAGACCACGGGAGAGTTTTATTAAAGAGGATAGAGGTGACAGGCCTGGATGAAGCACACGTGGGTGAGGAGAGAAGGGGGGGGAAGGGGGAAGGGGGAGGAGGAGAAGGACTGAGAGCCTGAGCGCCTGAGCGCCTGAGCGCCTGAGCGCCTGAGAGAGTAATGCAAGGTGGCGCCAGCTTTTTAAAGGTTGGGCCGCGCATGCGTACAGGGACTCCTGTGTATACTCCACGCATGCGCGTAGATTACATGTAAGTATCTATCATTCCCGACTCTCATGTTTTAAAAAAGAAAAAAATGTGGATAGATGGGTATGGGACGTCGTTTCTATCAAAGACTGCTTCAGGCTGAATGATGGACGTTGATTGGTTTTGCGGGGGGAGATGGGGAATGATAGATGGGGGGAGATGGGGAAGCTGACTCCTGAAGTTCTGGGATGAAATCCTGTAGCTGTGTCCATCCTCCATGGTGTGGCTGATCCTAGGATGAGATCCTGTAGCTGTCCATCCTCCATGGTGTGGCTGGGAACCTTCTATCTGACAAAACACTGGTGACATAAAAAGCTTAGAGAAAAGATTTATTATTATTTCGTTTTTGGAGCTGACATCTATCTGAGGTAGATCTGTCTGGTTGGAGACATGTTAAAGGTGGCTGTGATGTTTAAGTACTCTGGTTGGTTTTTTTATCTGAGACAAGCCTCATTTGAGGTGGTTTATTTAAGGCACCTGTTTGTTTTGCTAGTTTAGCGTTTGGGAAACACAGGTGACAAACTGTTATAACCTTACCGCCTGGATATTTTGACGGTCCCTTTTGCCTCCGGCTCTATGTGGCCCTAGTTGGGAAATTCCTCTGGAATTGGTGACCAGGCAGTGGATCCTGGTGTCCTCTGGAGCTTGAAAGTGGAAGAGAACTTATTTTTTTAATTAGGTACAAGGCAAAGATCGTGGCCCTGTCTGTATGCACATGAGAAACACAGGCGGTAACTTTGAAATGAGACAATGAGCTCTTATCTTAGTTGGAAATCTTTTTCATTAAGTAACTTTGAAAGTGCAATTAAGTCTGGTGAGGGAAGGCTGTCCTCTGTTCCCGACAATAGAAAGAAGGAGTGACTTCCTAAACTCCCAGGACTGAGTCAATGGCTCTGGTGTCCAGAACTAAGGAAACTGATTGCTCCCCTGCTGAGTTCTGGGTTCCCTGCTGTGTCTGTAGCCAAGCCTAGGTTTGCTGGAGGTCTTAGCTTGCTGTACCCATGCGTCTTGGCGCCTGGGGGCAGTCAGCTGACTGGTTGTCTTTCTAGGCAGCACAAGGGCAGGGCATTCGCTAGCCCATGGCCTTTTTTATTTAAAACAGGGACCCAACAGCTTTCAGGAGTCAGCGAGTGCCAGCATTTGGCAATTTTGTTTTCGGGCTTTTTCCCTGACACACCTTAAATGCCATAGATGACTCTTTTGACCGTGGGGTCAGGAGCCTTGTTCTCCAGATACTTAACTTTTAGCCGGGAACAAGAGATGGATTTGCTCTATGTCCTGAATTTTTCCTGATGATTGGTGGCTTAAGGACAGCTTTTAGAAGGATCTGCCAGTAGGCAGACTGTAAACCAATCCTTTGGAAGACTTGCCTGAGGCTATAAGCTGATTCCTTTTGGCTTAGGAGCCATCTTGATTATTGTAAACTTAATTGTTTAGATCTCAGCTACTTTTAGACCCGTCTGTGATTCTCAAGGCAGTTTGAGAATGAGTGGGTGGAGTTAGGGTGAGTTAGGGAAATTCTTAGGAACCGCCCAAGCCTGCGCATTTGAGCCCGCCCACCAATGGCGCGAAAGTCAGACAGAGGTTACACGTGGCAGACGCCTTAGTGGGAAAGGAAAGGGTTTAGAGCTTTAGCAGAAAGTTTGGAGATGAAGCAACTCTTATTTTAACGTTTAATGGCTGAAGTACCTGCCATACTGTTATGTGGTCAGGTTTACCAGTACCGCAAAGCTGTTAAGCGGCCAGATTTATCGGTAAGCGGCCAGATTTATCGGTACCGCCCCATCCGCCAAAGTAAGTGGGTGGTATCCGCCCTCTGTCTCATGGCTGTAACTGAGTGGAAAATAAAAAATTAAAATAACAAACCGGGATCAGACTTCAACTCAGGCGTCCTGAGAATGAAGTAAGATCTAAGCTCAGCTAAAGTCCCCCACTTTCGTCAAGGGATGGGAGGAGCTGCAACTGTGCTGCCGTGGATCCACCCGGTAGACCCCAGACGCCATTTTTGCTCCGAGCAAGAATGTGCCTGCCAATGCCAGCACAGCCTGGACAACCCCCGGGATTGTCCGTCGCAAACATATAGCTCAGATTTCAGCCATTAGAACAGCAGACTCACTGTGAAAAAATCGTGGCGGTATCAATAATGGAAAGCCGCACTTCTCGTGGCTGGCCACCATCCGCGGCGGCCAGCAGGAGGTGCGTGCTGGTTGGTGGAAGAATCACAAGCCATGGTTACCTTTTTAGAGCTTTTAGAGAGAGAGAAAGCTAAGATAAAGAGCAACTCTTTCCATTTGCCTGTTCGCTGGCCAGAACTAGATAACTCCCGTAAAAGATTGGGATTTTTTGTTATTTTTTAAAGCATATTTGGGCCGTCTCTCAGTACAGAGACGGATAAGCTTAGGAATCTGTAAGTAGGGCTGATCGAGTTGGAAAACTTATTTCCCATGTCCGCAGCGGAGAGGCAAAAAAATAAAAAATTAAAAAAACAAAACGTGATCTAGAGGTCCGATTTTGGGCGTCCCCAAATATCGAACGTAGATCTGTACGGGCACAAGCCGCCTTATCAGCTCATCAGCCGATAAGCGGGGGCCTGGTCGAGTGAAGGAAGGCCTCCCCAGGAGACTTTTTCACGGTCAGCCACCCCGTCGGGTGCGAAGACCGTGCCGGCTTCACACGACCCCCGGAACGCACCTGACGGTGGTGGTCCCTTCGCAAAATATCTCAAGCTGCAGACGTGGGAAGTGGCTGGAAATCCGGGCCCGCAATGGGGGCCAGCGGTAGCCAGTAAAGAAAAGGGGAAAACTTACCAATCAGTAGCGGTGTTGCATGCGGATTTGTGCGACCAGGCAAATGGAGTGATCTGTCGCGAACGGAGCAGAGTTCCCGGCGTGTGTAGCGCAGTTTACGTCCCGGTTCCCGGGTTTCCAGGCACAGAGTGCCCGGAAGCACCCGTTTTTGCACGGCACCAAAATGTTAGTTATTTGGCGCTAGAAACACGTCCCGAACACGACAAGACCACGGGAGAGTTTTATTAAAGAGGATAGAGGTGACAGGCCTGGATGAAGCACACGTGGGTGAGGAGAGAAGGGGGGGGGAAGGGGGAAGGGGGAGGAGGAGAAGGACTGAGAGCCTGAGCGCCTGAGCGCCTGAGAGCCTGAGAGCCTGAGAGAGTAATGCAAGGTGGCGCCAGCTTTTTAAAGGTTGGGCCGCGCATGCGTACAGGGACTCCTGTGTGTACTCCACGCATGCGCGTAGATTACATGTAAGTATCTATCAAATATAGTGTAGGGAAAACATAGAAGTGTAAGAGTGTGTAGAAAAAAGTTACTTAACATAGCAACTAGAGAGAAAAGCTCAATTGTCTAACTCTGGGGGCTATGTATGCAAACTGGGATAAATCTATCTTCCTTGAGCTTTATGGGTAGTAAAAAAGCTCTTCTTTGAGCTTATTGGGCAGAAAAGAAAACGTGTCCTGTGTAAGCTTTGTGCCTGGGGACAGCTGAAATGCTAAGTCCAAGCAGCAGGAGAAAGTGATTTCTCCGAGGCAAAAATGCGGGTGTCAGAGGCCAAAAAGTTCAAAGTTCAGAAGTTTTGGGGAAAGTTGGTCTTTCTGGGGGGGGGGGGGAATCTTTCTCTTAAACTAAAAAGCTTCTCTTGGAAAATTTGAAAAATTAGAATCACCTGAAGACACATTAGTATGGGAATCACCTGTGATTAGCTTAAAGGGAAAACAACAACCCTCTTAAGACAGCAAAACCTCTGAGTTCTATCTTTTTTTTTTTTTTTTTTTTTTTAAAAAAAAGCTTAAAAATCCTCCCTGCAATGCAGGAGGCAGGGAGGGAGTTCCTAAAAACCTCTAAGCTCTGTCTCTTCAAGCTAGTAAAAGGCAGCAGGTCAGAATCCCAGAGTGCCCATAAAGAGCCATAGAGCCCAATAGGGCAGGAAACTGTTTACTGGGAAAAGAAAAAAGGCCGAGCTTTTCAGTTACAGCAGAGCTGAGGCATCAAGGGCTTTGCTTCTGAGTGAGCAAGAGCATCTAACAGCATGAAAAGGTGCTCCTCATTGCCTTAAAGCAAAGATCCCCTGAAGCAATGCAAACTGTTAAGCATTGTATCCCAGTTTCTAACCAACAACTGAGAAGCAACTAGGCAGTTCCTCTGAGTTTGAGTGCATTCCGGTGATACTAGAGTTCCTGCAGTTGTGAACAACTTCCTGGAGCACAGAGCTGAGGCAGGAAGGTGCAGGACCCAGGGGAAGATTGCTAATGAACAAACAAAGCTAAAGCTGGTGGGAACGGCACAATTGTCCGCTTTCCTACCAGTCCCGGGTCGATAGGTCCACAGCCGCAAAAAGAAATCTGAGAAAAGCGTTCCTACCAGAGAAAGGACCTTTCTAGGAAAGCAGTAAAGCCAAACTGCGTCTACAGTTGGGCTGCCAAGTCAGGAACGCTGTCTGGGGAAAGAGCCCAGCCAGGGCAGAACGGAAAACTAACAAGGAATAAAGTTCTTTTCTATCAGAAAGCCCCTTTTTGAGCAACGCTTTCAACTGACTCCCGGGGGTGATTGCCTCTGGCATAAACTCTATCTGTAAACTCAAGGACAAGGCAACCCACTGGGGGACTGGGTCAGGTGAAAGGCCTGAGGAGGCAAAACACCTGTCCTATTGAGAGCTTAGAGATAGCAAAAGCCTCCCTTGCTAAAAAAGCAGAAGCTTGATTTTCAGTCTGTACGCAAAGCACACAGACCCTGAAGACAGATGACTAAAGCCTCTACCTTCAGAAGCAGAAAAGCTGCCACTGAGTCCTTGGGAAAACTTTCTGGGGCAGAAGGGTTAAACTGAGACCAAACTCGGAACTGTCGGGGAGACAGACTCTCTGAAGAAAACCGGAGAAGGGACAGATTCGTCCCCAGAAAATGTATGACCTAGGAAAAGCGGCTAGAATTTGAGGCAGATTCGGAGTGGGAGGGAAGCCCCTATCTCCAAAGGTAGCTAGCTAGCAGAGGAGCAGACCTACAGCCTGAGATATCTGAAGCTCTGCATCTGGGGGAGAAGGAAAAAGCAAAATGAGATGAGTATCTATCAGTGAGAGAACATCTCTCTGAAGGAGCTATGGAAAAGCTCTGTTGTAAATGCTTTTGTTTTTCACTGACTGGCTAAGGCAAACACAAGCCCCTGAGGAAGATGCTCTCAGGAGGGAAGTTCTATCAGAAATGCCCACCTCAAATGCAAGCTAACGAAGTGGGTGCAGTTCTAATCTGGGGCCAGTGACGGATAAAGGAGAGACACCTGTTGAGGCCAGCTTTGAGGCTACAGAAATCTCCCCATGTCCCATACTTGAAAACATAAAACACTCGGTTCAAACCTCCCGGGTGAAAAGTTTGGAAAGCAAGCCCAGTAAAAGAGAGCAGAAATCTCCCAATCTCCCTTAATTGAAAACTTAAAATGCTTGGTTCAGATCTCCCATTGTAAAAGCAAGAACTTTGAAAGTAAGCCCAGTAAAAGAGAACCAGAAGTTGACTCTCAGACCTGAAAAGAACTATGGGAAATGGAGTCCATAAAGTAGCTTTCAACAAAGGGCTGATATAAGAGAAATGCATTCTGGGAAAGGTAGTTTTTTTCGCTAGAGATGGCGAAATTGCCCTGGAAGACTTGTCAGCTTGAAAATATACGTTCATAGTAAACTTAAAATACAGCTTTTAAAAGAAGAAGGAAAATCAAGAGTTTCTTGAATGGTCGTTCCAAGGAAAGACTGTAAGAATGTGAAACTCGGAGATATGCCACTTTGGGGCTTCACCAGCTCCTTGAGAAAATGCCTTATTTACCCTAATAGCTGTGCAAAGGTTTTACGTTAGTTGGATGACAAAAAGCCACTTTAAAATCCTTAAGAAAGCAAGAAAAAGCAGTTTACACACTGAACATTGTTTTAGATACGAAGGAACTTATGTGAAAATGAAAAGGTTCTTTGCCGTTTGAACAAACAACCTGCAATGGATGATTCCTGTGCAAATCTAATGAGACAGGGAAACAGGCATTCAAAAAGAAACGACTCCTTTAGAAATGGGAAACAAATTTCAGAAAATGTCTTAAAAATAGTTGCTTCACACCTGAAAGTTCCTTATAAGGAATCAATGCTAAATATCACAGCTGCTAACAATAACATCAGGGTTTAAAGCTAATGAAGTGAAAAGACTAAATCCTGAAAATGCTTTTCCTCTGAGTAAGCTAGTGAAGGATACGTTTCATGAAAGAACACCTATGTTCTTTACTCCTTTGAGTAGTAGCAGTTTGGGTGAAAATATTGGGCTAATAAAAACCTATCAGAAACATCAGCATTGTTAAATAACTCATGGCAAATACAGCTTTAAAAAATTAAGAAGGGGGAAATTGTATCAGTTTGAGTGTAAAAGGCAGCTGAAACAATTTTCTTGATATGAAGGTTCCATCTTGCAGTCTGGGGCTAGTAGAGGATAAGGAGGCCTCCAGACTGCTGAGGAGTTGGAGACAATTGTAACTAAGTTTCAGCAATGTGTTCAGGCCTGGACGCGGCAGGTTCGGAACCCGACTCCAATTGAGACAACTACTATCTTCTCCTGCTGGAAAACTGTGTGTGGAGTTGCTAGCTAAGCAATTCAGAAACAGAATAGTCCTTACAAGGTTTTTCTTCTCTTCTCTTTTCTTTCTTTTGGGTTTGCTGTAAACTGACATCGCTCTTAACAGAGTTGTTACAAAACATCCCAAATGCATAGCAACAGAAGTCACTAAGTCCCAGAGTTAAGAGGGAGCCATTAAAGAATTACTCTAGTTTCTCAGGAACTTTCAGAATATCAAAGCTGTCTATAAGCTCTGAACTTTAGAAATGATGTACATACTTCGTGTCTCAGTATGTGAATCTTTCTAATAGAGATCGTGATGATAATTAAGAAGTAGAAAATTATTGTCTTGTTAGAAAATGTTAAATCTCTTCTAAATGTTAAGAAATCTTAACCGGGCGGTGGTGGCGCACACCTTTAATCCCAGCACTCGGGTGGCAGAGGCAGGTGGATCTCTGTGAGTTCGGGGCCAGCCTGGGCTACAAAGTGAGTTCCAGGAAAGGTGCAAAGCTACCACAGAGAAGAACTGTCTCGAAAAACAAAACAAAACCAAACGAAACCAAAACCAAACCAAAACAGAAATCTTTAGGTGTTTGCTAAGTTAGATACATGCTAAAGAAGATAAGCTTGAAAGAAGTAAAGATGCTAGTTGTAAATGTAAGTTTAAATAAGAATATAGAATGAATATAAGGAAATAAGTAAAGATGGTAGTTGTCAAAGAATATAAGAAGTAAATAACAAATATATTTGCTAAAGTAGTCTTATAGTTTCCTTAAGAAGTATAAATAAGCATACATGTGAGTTTGTAAAAAAAAAAAAAAGTGTAAATGTTTGCATGTGAGTCTAAATGCCTTGCAAGATATGTTGAATGCGAGTTTGTGAAAAAATGTATATGTTGAGTGTGAGTCTATGCTTAATATATATGGTGAAAGAACCTGAGACACAGAAGGTGAGTCCTAGAGGACCGCAATGCAGGCAGTCTGAATGGTTTCAAAAGCTCCAGAAGCTGCTAAGAAGCTAAGAATGGCGGACGCCAGAAGGAGCACAACAAGGCATCCGCCGCTGAGATCCGTGGAAAATCAACGCAACACAGAAAAACCTGAGCTAGCATCAGAACCTGTGCAGTTTAAAATGCTACTGTAACTAAAAAGATCTCTGTCCATGAACAAAAGTTGCAGAGATGCTTGTTTGAAATAAAATTGTGAACTGCAAAAAGTTTTGGTGGTAAAACGTCTCTTCATATTTGGAAGTGAAAGTCTGAAGCTAGAATTTACTTTTTTTAACTTTTTGAACTTAAAAAAATGAGATAAAACTATGAAATTCTTTGTTATGGATTTCTTGATATTTGGAAGGCTTGTACCAGAATGTATTTGAATTTGGAGACTTAAGAAATGAAATGAACCATGGTGATTTCATTCCTATGGGACAATTTTGAGTTCACTTATAGTAATGAGCGAGGGACTATTTTCTGGAATTATTTGTATTAAAAATGGAACTGTTTAAATGAAGAAATGTATTGTTTCTACCTAGACTCAAGATGCAGTTTTGTGTATGCACATGTGCCTGGTGATTCATGAGCTGTTGTGTGTTACAAATGGAACTGTTTATGTAAAAATAGAATTACTTAAGGAACAGGTTTTGTGTTACAAATGGAACAGTTTAAATGGAAAAGTTTGGGTTTTCTAACTAGGCTTGAGATTTTGCTTAAAAATATAAAAAGAGTTAATATTCCTTACTTTATTTAATTTTTAAAAATCTTATTTGAGTTGATTAATGTTCTATTTTGTTAGTAAGAAATGCAAGTTGGTTTACTAAGAGATTACTATAAAGTGTAAAGAGTTTTATTAGGAAACTGCTTTTGGATGTTTTGCTAAAAGTTTTCAAAGTGTTAATGGTTAGATTGAGAGTATTGCTTTTCAATATGGGTTTGTAGGAATTGTGTAAGTTTGGGGTTTTTTTTGGTAGGTTTGAGATTTTGTTTTAAAAATTATAAAGAAAAGGAGGAGTTATGAGTGAATTAAGGTTGAATGTATATTTGCAAAAATGTTAACCTATTGATATCAACACCCTGGTTTTTGTGAAGTTAAGAAAATATTTAAGTTTGACATAAAAACATCAGAAACTTTTCCTATGTTCTGTTAGTAAGAAAATTCCAATGGTTCTATTAAGACTTAAAGTTGTAAGACTGAGAACATTGTTAACTCTATATAGCACCATTTATGTTAATTCAAATGGTTCTGTTAAGAGTTTGCTTTGAGTTGTAAGATTGAGAGAATTGTAACTATGTATAGCAATACTTATGTTAACCTGTTAATGGTAATGATGAAGCTAAGGGATTCTTTAAGTTTGCAATTGCATTAAGAGTTATTGATTTAAAAAGGGCTTGATGCAGCTAAAGACAGCTGTAGTCACCTTAGACCCAATCCAAAAAAGAAATGCCATCTTTATCATCCGCTACTCCCATACGGGGACGTGTAACCGCTATGGAGATTGCTGTGAGTTCTTAATAACGAGTTCTTTTTTATATATTAAGAAAGGGGGACCTTGCCAGGCGGCATTGGTACACACCTTTAATCCTAACACTCAGGAGGCAGAGCCAGGCAGATCTCTGTGAGTTCGAGGCCAGCCTGGTCTATAGAGCAAGATCCAGGACAGGCTCCAAAACTACACAGAGAAAACCCTGTCTTGAAAAACCAAAAAAAAAAAAAAAAAAGGGGGGGGGGGCGGCCTGTGGGAGCCCGTTTTCAGGTTCCTCGTGGCTTTTCCCAGCAGGTCTGCATAGAGGGGATGATTGGACCACGGGCCTGAGAGCAGGTATCTGAGATGGTCTGCACTTGGCTGTGCTGGGGGAGGTCTTTTGCTCCACCCCTTGGCGTCTCTATAAATACCCTGGGGCAGAGACAGTCAGGGCCCATTGGAAAAGATTCCAGGCCCTCTCGAGGCTATCCTGTATTTTCTGTTTATCTCCACACTCTAAATCCTTCTATCTAATATTTCCTGCTGCTCTCAAGAAAACTCAGGGGTGCTGTGGGGTTGGTGGGTAGCCCCTCCCCCGCACGTGTTAAATACTTAATTGTGTTTATTCACCATTAAAGCTCTCCCTCCCCCAGACAGTATTTCATGTGCCATCATCAAGTATTAGTTCCTTTCTTAAATCTCTTTGTACTTCCAGACAGTTGTGTTCCTCCAGCGGTGCTTATGGTTTCTCCTCCTCTCCTGATTTCCTCTGTGGCTCTGTGTGCTGCTTGCACATGTATGTGATTCCCCTGACTTAACTCTGACCCCCTTGAATGTGAGGACAGTATTCTAGACCAGATTCGAAGCTCCATGGTGTGCACCTGAAATGGAAAAAGGGCATCAAGAAAACCGTATGTCTTGCTGACACTTAGGACAAAGGCTGCAATGGGGTCTTTTTATGGTATCAGCATAAGACACCCCAAGACCAAGTTCTCAACACAAGGGAGATCTATTTGCCCCAGAAGCACAAAGGACCAGAAATCAGACACAAGATAGAGGACGAGGGAAAATGGGAAATGAACAAGGGAGAGGAGGAAGGGGTATTTGTCATGGGGGTGAGCACAAAGGATTGCTTCTAGATACAGAGAAGACAGATGTGGCCCATAGGCAAATGGCAGTTTACAAAGGTAAAAGGGGAAACCCCTGTGTGATGCAGAATATTATTTTAAGATGTGTTACATTTGTTTATGCTGTTTAATGATGCAAAGATGTGTTGCATTCTTTTATGATGCATTTGTTTAACTCTGTGAAGCTGTGTTACTCTGCCTGCCTAAAACACCTGATGGTCTGATAAAGAGCTGAATGGCCAATAACAAGGCAGGAAAAAGGATAGATGGGGCTGGCAGGCAGAGAGAACAAATGGAAAAAATCCGGGAGAAAGAAAGGAATCAGAATGAGGAGAGGAGGATCCTAGGGGCCAGCCACACAGCCACACAGCCAGCCAAGGAGTAAGACGCACAGAAGTAAGAAAAAGAAAACGCCCAGACGCAAAGTAGATGGGATAATTTAAGAAAAGCTGACTAGAAATAAGCCAACCTAAGGCCAGGCATTCATAAGTAATAAGACTTTGTGATTTACTTGGGAACTGGGTGGCAAGCCCCCCAAAGATTAAAAAGAGTAAAATACCAATAGCTATACCCATGTTTGAATGAGGTATTTAATTTCAATTGGGCATGTAAATTAAATGAGCCAAAGGGAGCTTTTCCTTGCTGGACATCAATACTTTGATAGTTGGACTTTGGGAGTCAGCCTCAGGAAGAGGATGTGCCCAAAGAAGGGAATAGACCTTGGTGGCTGGCTTTAGGAATGTAATCTAATGGTTTGTAGCAAGGCAGAGAGAATAGGGAAGAAGGGCGAGGCCTGCCAGAGCCATGTTTCCCAGGCCTAGGCTGACAAGAGTCCCTTCAATTTCCTTACCCATTCTCCTGTAGTGAGGACAGAGTCGCACAACTGTTTTGTTGTATTTTCAATAGGGATTATACTTATTCTAGTGATCTTACTATGCATAGGTTACTTCATCTGTATAGCACACCATCATCAAATAGCTGCCCTATGCCAACTGAGTTCTAGAGCAGCTCTCTAGGTGGGCCCTAATGGCCTACCCCTTAAGGGTCCCTTTCTCTCTGTTTGACACCCTAAGCCACCCCCACAGCAGTAAGCAGGCAGAGAAATCATCAGTGTTAAACCTATTGGCCGTCCGTGTTGATTCCTGAGACCCTGTAATGGAGGAGGGTCAAGTGATCTTAGGCTGATCCATTAGGAAAGCAGGGATGGCTCCTTTAAGAGCAATCACTAGGGTTGTGCCATCCTCCTCCAGGACATTTCAACTGTTACAAATTTCTAACAGGCAGAAGTAGGATGAATCAGGAAAAGAGTGGAGAGTCTGAAAAGTGGAATGCCTTGGAAGTCTAGGAAGCACCTGACCCAGAGGCCCCTAGGGGACTCAGCTCAGGGAGCTCCTCCCATCCTCTTGCTGGTGGCTTTTCTTAGGTTCTAATAGCTTGTCATTTTCATGCTCTTTTCTCTGTGTGTGTGTGTCCGCTGCTTCACCATTCTTCCCATCACTTTCAATGTCCTGGGGCCTGAGGCCGTTGCTTCTCTCATGTGTTGATCTTCTGCTTTTCCTGGAAACCATTTGTTCATCCCACAGAATATCAGCAGATTGCCTAGATGACCACCCCTCATCTCAAGACCCCTGGATCATAACTACTAAAGTCGATGAACTTCACTCTGCTCACCTCTACTCCGTTCAAAGCATGTGCCTCATGGATTTTTAACACTCTAGGCTCTTACATGTTTTGTTCAACATCCCAGATAAGACATTTATCCACAGCCTCATGTTGTATCAGCCTTTGTAGGTGGTTCATGTATGTATCTTAATATCACACCATTCCAATGGGCACAATGTTGTATTTAGGAAAATTGGAAATGGATGTATTGTGAAGGTGATATGCGTCTCTCCCTGCTCTCCTGTGACCTCAATAAGTCCCCTGTGGCTATGGGGAAGCTAAGCTGAAGATCTGCTTCATTTTCATTACAGGCCAGGGTGACCCAGTCAAGTGGGTCCTCTGTCATAACAACTTCTACAATTTTTTTTGCTACCTGGAATCAAGAAACAGTAACATTTATACATGATACTAAATTTTTGGATACATTTTTTATTCATTCATTCATTTATTTATTTATTAAAAAGGTCTTTTTAATTTTACATACCAATCTCAGTTTCCCCTCCATCCTCTTCTCCTGCCCCCCACCTCCCCCCGCATCACACCCCTATCCACTCCTCAGAAAGGGTAAGGCCTCCCTTGGGGAGTCAACAAAGTCTGGCATACTAAGTTGAGGCAGGACCAAGCCCCTCCCCCTCGAGTCAAGGCTGAGCAAGGAATCCGTCACGTGTGGAATGTGTTCCAAAATGCCATTTCATGCACTCGGGATAAGGCCTGGTCCCACTGCCAGGGGCTCCCCAAACTGATCTAGCCACATAATTGCCACCCACATTCAGAGACCTAGTTCAGTCCCAAGCATGTTCCCCAGCTGACAGGCCAGAGTCTAGGAGCTCCCACCAGCTTGGATCAGTTGTCTCTGTGGTTTCCCCATCATGACCTTGACCTCACTTGCTCCTGTGATCCCTCCTCCCTCTCTTCACCTGAAGTCTAGGAGCTCAGCCCAGTGCTCGGCTGTGGATCACTGCATCTGCTTCCATCAGTTACTGGATGTTGGTTCTATGATGACAGAGTATCCACCAATCTGATTATAGGGGAGGGTAATTTCAGACACCCTTTCCATTATTGCTAGGAGTCTTCGTTGATGTCATGCTTGTGGATTCTTGGGGATTTGCCTAACACCAGTAGCACCAGGTTTCTCCCTAACCCCATAATGGCTTCCTCTACTAAGATATCTCTTTCGTTGCTCTCCTTCCTCATCCCTCCCTCCATTCTGCCATCTCAGTTCCTTCTGTTCCCATCCCTTCCCTTCTACACTCCTCCAAGTTTACCCAGGAGGTCTTACCTATCTTCCCTTCCTAGGGCCCTCCATGTGTGTCCCTCTTACAGTCATCCATTTTACCTGTGGATTGTAGCTTGAATAGCCTTTGCTTTGCGTCTAATATCCATTTAAGAGTACGTACATACTGTATTTGTCTTTCTGGGTCTGGGTTCCCTCACTCAGGATGATTCTTCCTAGTTCTATCCATTTGCCTACAAATTTCAAGATGTCGTTGTTTTTTTACCACTGAGTAATACTCCATTATGTAAATGTACCATATTTTCCTTATCCATTCTTCCATTGAGGGGCATCTAGGTTGCTTCCAGGTTCTGGCTATTACAAATAATGCTGCTATGAACACAGTTGAGCAAGTGACCTTGTGGTATAATTGAGCATCTTTTGGATATATCACTGGTCATTAATATCGCCTAAGATCAATGGACTCAATTCACCTATAAAAAGACCCAGGCTAACAGAATGCATATGAAAACAGGATCCATCTTTCTGCTGTATACAAGAAAAACGTCTCTTTAGATGTATCAGTCTTATTAAATAAGAAACACAGAGCCAAACGCAGAGTTAGAAGCCCAAGATGTCAGAGCAGTAGCTAAGAGCTAAAAACACTTTCTTACCCTCACTGCCGCTGCTGTCCTTCCCCTCAGAGAGATACCTACTTCCTGTGTATCTGTCTTTTTATTGACTTTCTGTTCTGCCTTCTCATTTGTTTCCATTCTGAGGTCAGCACATCCTTAAAGTATATAGGCTCATTTAATTCTGTAGTTTTTTCTATTTTCCAATGTCTCTCTGCAGCTGTTGTTCCTTTCTCATTAGCATTGAGAAAATTCAAAGTTAATAGAGCATTATGCAATCTACTTCTTGGGGGTTTTGTTACCCCTTTCTGCTTATTTAGCATATCTTTTAGAGTTCTGTCTGATCTTTCTATGACTGCTTGGCCTGTAGGATTATGTGGTATACCTGTAATATGCTTTATATTGTAATAAGCAAAAAGCTGTTTCATTTTAACAGAGACATATGCTGGAGCATTGTCAATTTTAATTTATGCAGGTATACTCATGATGGCCATAACTTCTAGCAAATGTGTGATTACAGAATCAGCTTTTTCAGAACTCAAAGCAGTCGCCCATTAAAATCCTGAATAAGTATCAATGGTATGGTGTACATATTTCAATTTTCCAAATTCTGCAAAGTGAAACACATCCATCTGCCAGATTTCATTCCTCTGAGTACCCTTTGGGTTACATCCTGCTGGTAATGGCATCTGATTGTAAAAGGAACAAGTAGGACATTTCCTTACAATTTCCTTGGCTTGTTGCCAGGTTACAGAAAAATCCTTTTTTTTTTTTCCAAAAGATTTATTTATTTATTATGTATACAGCATGTATGACTGCAGGCCAGAAGAGGATACCAGATTGTATTTTAATAAAAAGAAAAAAAGAAAAAGTTAAAACTAATATAAGAATACTATATACAAAAGTACAATAACTATATACCATATATACAAGCAATAAGTACCTAAACAATGTCTAGTCCATTTGCATTTGACAACTTCAGAGAAAATAATTCCATTATCTATCCTATTTTGGTAAGTCCAAAATGTACCTGATTCACTTTTGATCCTAACTTGTATTTCTAACAGAACTATCTTATAATGTCTTTCAAATTTATACACTTACACCTGTTATTTTTGTTATTTATTATATTTGTGTTTTAATTTTACACATCAGCCATAGGTTCCCCTGTCCTTCCCCCTCCCGCCCCGCCCCCACCTTCCTCCCAGCCCCTCCCCTCCATTCCCATCTCCTCCAGGGCCAAGACTCCCCTGGGGATTCATTTTAACTTGGTGGATTCAGTACAGGCAGGTCCAGTTCCCTCCTTCCAGGCTGAGCAAAGTGTCCCTGTGTAAGCCCAAGGTTCCAAACAGCCAGCTCATGCACTAAGGACAGGTCTTGCCTCCCAAACAGATCAAGCTATTCAAGTGTCTCACTTATCCAGAGGGCCTGATCCAGCTGGGGGCTCCACAGCCTTTGGTTCATAATGTGCTTCCATTCATTTGGCTATTTGTCCCTGTGCTTTTTGCAATCTTGGATTCAACAATTCATGCTCTTACAGTCCCTCCTCTTTCTCGACAATTGGACTCCTGGAGCTCCACCTGGGGCCTGCCTGAGGATCTCTGCATCAACTTCCATCAGTTATTGGATGAGAGTTCCAGCTCAACTGTTAGGGTGTTTGGCCATCTGATCACCAGACTAGGTCAGATCAGGCTTTCTCTCGACCATTGCCAGCAGTCTATAGAGGATATATCATTGTGGATTTCTGGGGACCTCTCCAGCAGTCTGCCTTTTCCTATTACATGTGGTCTTCATTTATCATGGTCTTTTATTCCTTGTTCTCCCTTTCTGTTCTTTGAAATAGTTATTCTTGAAGAGTAACTAAGCTCACCCCTCTCAATAGTAGACTGGCATTTAATAGAGGGATGTGGAGAAGAACAGGATGCTGAGATGAAGCTACATATACACAGCCAAGAAAAATGGACAGCTGAATTGAAAAAAAATCAATAATTTCCAGAATTGAAAATCCTGAATCATGACATGACACTAATGGAATTCAGATGTTTCTGGTACATGGACTGCTCTCACCAAATGTGAGGTCAAACTGTTGACCTTGTATACATCCTAGTTCACAAATGAGTCTGCCAGATATGCTAAGCCTATAGGCTGAAGATGATGCCCCAACACTGTGGAGAGACCTCAGGTGACTGTCCAGGCAGCTGGCTGTTTCTGTCAACTCACATTTTTTTTTTTTTGGAAGCTGCTTGCATGCACTTCCTGTTTTTATTTTTTATTAGGTAGTATTATTTCCTTCTTGGGTCTCTGAGGGAGTTGAAGATCAGTTAGTTATAGTCATAATTTTCTTTGTTAAAGATTTCAGATAATCTCACTAAGAGCTGTAAGTGTATAAATTTGAAAGATGTTATAAGACAGTTCCAATAGTAATATAAGTTATGTATATTTGATTTTTAGACTTTTGACTGAGTTTCAGTGTTGGGGTTTGACTGCTGTTCTAGTTTGCTTCTCTGTCACAAAATAGGAAGAGGAAAAGCCGGAGTCACATAGTCCCTCCAAGGGTGTGTTCCCATCTTTGTTAACTTTCTCTTTCTGTGATAAAACACCATGACCAAAATCAAACTGGGGAGAAAAGGGTTTCTTTTGCCTTAACATTCTCAGCTCACACAGTCCACCACTGAGGGAAGTCCAGGCAGGAACTCAAGGCAGGAACCTGGAGGCAGGAACTGAAATAGAGACCATGGAGGAACACTGCTTTATAGAGAAAATATTTCCTGAATTTGATAATAAATTTGTTACATGGAAAGAGGGTGTTGATGGAACCTTTGCATACTGTTCTTTATCCTGCCAGGCTAGATAGCCACCTTTTGACCTTGACATTTGATTCTCCCCCTGCAATGTCTGAGCTGCCTATGGATCTTCTGTTACCAAGGGCATCACATTATTCTTAGCTTCCTATGAGGTTATAGACAGAAGACAATATGCATCCATTCCTATACCGACTGTTATCATTCACTGAAATACTTTTCTCTTTATTGATGCCACGTTTCCTAAGGTAAAATGTGAAAAGTTGGATGCCTTTTCAAAATGAATCTCTTACGTTAAGAGATTCTTTTTGCCTGTTTTTCCCTATTGCCATGCTGGGCACATGTCAGGTAATCTCTCCACATTCAGACTTTTCATCTCCAAATATTAATGCCTGACATTGCATGTGAAAAGGCTATTGAGACACTTCTATAAAATTTAGAAAGACCTAGCCTTCTGTCCTTAACATTCCATGTTATAAGGAAGTTGTTTTTCGGTTTTGAGGTTAATGCTTGTAAATAAATCATGTGTTAGAGGCTTTGTAATTTATGTCATTACTATAAGTTAATGAACTGAGTTACTGGAGTCAGTTTTCATGTTCAAAACATCACAATGTTGGATTCAACAATTCACACTCTTGCAGACCCTCCTCTTTCTTGACAATTGGACTCCTGGAGCTCCATCTGGGGCCTGGCTGAGGATCTCTGCATCCACTTCCATCAGTTATTGGATGAGAGTTCCAAGACGACTGTTAGGGTGCTTAGTCATCTGATCACCAGACTAGGTCAGATCAGGCTTTCTCTCGACCATTGCCACCAGACTACAGAGGATATATCATTGTGGATGGAAGCACATGAATTATGAACCAAAGGCTGTGGAGCCCCCATCTGGAGCAGGCCCTCTGGATAAGTGAGACAATTGAATAGCTTGATCTGTTTGGGAGGCACCCAGCCTGTGGGACCAGGATCTGCCCTTAGTGCATGAGCTGGCTGTTTGAAAACCTGGGCTTACACAGGGACACTTTGCTCAGTCTGGAAGGAGGTGACAGGACCTGCCTGTATCCACCAGGTTTAAATGAATCCCCAGGGGAGTCTTGGCCCTGGAGGAGATGGGAATGGAGGGGCGGGGCTGGGGGGAAGGTGGGGGTGGGGGTGGGAGGGGGGAGGACAGGGGAACCCATGGCTGATGTATAAAATTTAAAACACATAATAATAAAGAAAAAAATAGGAAAAAAATCACAATGTTTAAGTGTTTAACTTTTATAAAAGCATGCAAGATTTGTATCTCCTCTCTCTCTCTCTCTCTCTCTCTCTCTCTCTCTCTCTCTCTTTCATACACACACACACACACACACACACACACACACCATACACACATACAGCATAACAGTGAGTAATATTTCTAATATAAAATTGAGACTATTCATAGTGAGGAAAAGGAACACATAATAACACACTTAAGGCTAGAACTGGATGGCATACAATAAAGGAGGTGAGCTTAAGAAGCAGAAATAGAGTAGTACGTAAGTGAAGTAAGGCATAAATCCAAACTGCCAAGGTATAGGATAATTTCCATGTAGCTGTAGAAGGCAGCTGGCATTCAGGGTTTCCAGGCAGTGCTAGAGAAAAAATGAAGCACCCAACCTCAACATTATATTTTTGCTTTGAAAATCCCTGCAAAACCTAGGCAGCAGAATCTTTGTGGTTTCAGAGTTAATCCTTGACATGCCAGATCCAGGCTTTCTTACTCTAAGGGACAGAAAAATTCCCCAAGAAGAAACTATAGAACATCTTCTCAGCTGACACAGGGCAGCAGCATGCGATAGTTCTTTTTAAAAGCTAAATTAGAACTTTATTATCACAGAATCATCTACATATTAATGAAAATGGCAGCTCATTGTGAAAAATAGTTGAGTTTTCTGGCAAGCCTAAGAGAAAATATGGACTGGAATGTTCCTTGCAATAATTTTGGGAATGTCTTGCTTCCCATATTCTTTATCAATAGAATCTGTACTGCAAAAGATTAACATAGTCATTATATAGTTTTGACAATCAAATGTTCTCCTCAAAAGGTCACAGTATTTTATAATAAGAATGTCAAACTTCACACTCGTGTCTTTGGGGGAGTTCCTTGTTCAATCAGAAAGCCATGAAACTGAACCCTTCCATACAGGACAAGAAGTTGTGGCCCAGTTACGGACAGCAGACCATGCAATCAATATTTTTGCAGTGCACCTTTCTTCTACAAGGAATTTCTCTGTAAGGACACCTGGGAAGACCACTGCATAAAACTGTAAAGACAAAGCCCAAGGTTGCAATGGAGATTCAGGATGTTGGAGATGTTCAAGGCCTAACACTCAGCATTGGACAGCCAATAGTGGGGCTTATCCTTGAGAGAGGTTAAGTCATTAGTTTCCCAACAGTCATTAGTTGCCTGTAGTTCTTTGTCTAAGGCAGGACCCCATGAATCACCCTCCTTCCATGTTAACATGTCCACTGATATTGTCATCGTCCTGTTTCATAGTGGACTTCCTGGTATTCTGGCTCTCACAAACTTTCTGCCCCCTCTTCCTTGGTGTTTTCTGAGCCACAGATGCAGATGCTCCCCATCATCTGATGATCTCTATCTTGTGTCTAGTTGTGGGTTTCTGTGGTGCTCTCCATTTGCTGTCGAGAGAGGCTGCTTTGATGAAAGGTGGTAGCTGTATTTATCTGTGGGTATAAGGGTAACGTTTAGAATGTAGTAAGGAATTATCTGTTCTAGTAAAGTAGATTCTTTTCTAAGGTCTATGACCTCAGTATCCTGGGAAGCTGGCTAGATTTCCAGTACCATGCATGATTTCCCTCCTGTTGAGTGGCCCTTAAGTCGAGAGAGCTGTTGGTTGCCACAGAACAGTGAGTGCCAGTCACTGCACCTTTATGCCTATCTTGCCATGCTGGTAATTGTCATGGTTCATGAGTGTTGCAGCTGGGTGGGAGGTGTTTAATTGCTTCCTTCCCTAGGCACTTTGCATTGCATTTTCTGGAACCATGCAAGTTAGACTGTAGGAAAGAGGTTTTCTGGCTAGATCCAGGTCAAATCATCTTAGTCATGCATCCTAAGTGTATGATAGCAACAGGGGGCGTACCTTCAACCCCCGAGAGGCAAGAGGTTGTCTATAATCTATTTTGTTTAGGAAGTTACTTGTACTTATCTGAACAACCATTCAAAAGGAGGTTTCTGGTGCCCACTCTTGGGGTTTTGCTAATCTATCATTCTAGAGGGGATGATTGCCAGCCCAGTTCTTAACTTCTTTTAATACACACACACACACACACACACACACACACACACACACACACACACAGACATACACACACACACAGACATACACACACACTTATGTGTATTGTGTATGATTTTAAGTAAATATAAAATAATATTAAATACACATTTCCATAGAAACATTCTTTGAAATATAGGTCAAGACAGGAACAATCTGAAAGTCCATGAAAAAGACTGATAAATAAAGCTTTTTTTCTTCTTTTTGTCCACACTATGTAGAACAGAATGGAGGACTGCTGGCGGGACACTCCCTTGCATGTCACAGTAGAATCCTAGATATTCAGTCCAGATCTCCTAGCAACTGAGTAGCCACAACAAAACAAATCCCTGAGGTTGAGGCAGTGGCCCTTCAGTCAGGAATATGGGAGACCACAGGATGCCGGGAAACCAGGCCCGGCGGACAATAAAGCCAATATCTCAAGACACGACTGGCAAGTCTGTGTGGAAGGACTCTTCTAAGTGTTTCGTAAAGCACAGGAAAGAGCCCCTGAGGTTGCCCACCTCTGTAGAGGGCCAGCACCGACCTTCTGTTAAGGAACGGCCAGATGACTTCAGGAAAGTCGGGACAGCAAGTGAAGAGCTGACCCCGCGCAGCATGGAGGGTACCATTTTCCCTACGATTTTTCGCGGAATGCCCAGTCCGGTTGCCAACAAGACCCCAAGAAAGCAGACCGATGACTCGGGAGTATATCATCCACTTTTGCCGGTCCAGCAAACACGAAGAACCTTCTGGGACGACATAGGTTTCCGTCAGAATCAGAATCTGCTGACTCCCTGGCCTCGAGGAGAAGAGAACTCTGCAGACATATTAATCAAAATGCTGGAAACACCAAGACCTAACCGAATTCTGGAGTACAAGTGGCCATATTGGGAAGATTACAGGGAAGCATCTAAGCAGCCCACCAACACCGGCAAACAGTCCCAAGGCAAATTAGATGTGGACTCTCACAAGCTTCCCTGGTCATGCGAAGGCCCTTGGCTCCATGACGGCAAACACAGGGGCCAGGATATGCTTAGCTCTATTTATTACAAATATATATACAAAGGAGGGGATGACGTCCGTGAATGGGCTGAATATTATCGAGATGCCATGAAACAAACTGACACGGGATATGAAAATCAACCAAGCTATGAAGAGTCATCTGCCAAGAAAACTGATCTGCCTACATTTGATCTCAAGTATGGCAAGAAAATGAACAAAGGGAAGGACATCAGACTCAACAAACAGGATTCCAACTTCAATACAAAACTCTCAAAACAGCACGATCCTCATAAAGCCAGTAAGGACTTTAGGTATGAATCATCATTATGCCTGAAAAATCACCGGTTGAAAACACTAGAAAATGAAGACACCATTACAGATTCCAATGAACTTGAACTTCAAGGTGAAAACATTGGTAATCCAGAAATCGCTGGAGAAGCTTATGAACCAACTGACTGGAGATACTTCATAAGCAAGGAAGAAACTACACCAAGCACCCTGGAGCAGATGTTTATGAAGAGGAGATGGGGTTATGAATGTTCTACTCCTGCATCAAACACTTTTAAAGATTGTTATTGGATCATGGATACAGGTGACGATGACGATGATGACAATGATGATAACCATAAAGAAGAAGAGGAAAAAGCAGAGGAACAGAAGAAAGAAAATAACTAGATGTCTTTCTAATTATGTCTTATTTGGCTATATCTTGCTCAAATTCACACATCAATCAAATCATACACAAGGAAATAATTCTCATTGATCTTCTGTCACGCCTTCACAAATATGTTAGATACTTTATCAATTATGGGATGAACATTCACATGTACTTTTTCCACAGTTTTTGTAGCATTGAAGATATTACATCATTACATGAATCAATTATAAGAATGCATAAAACCATTAAAACATCAAAACAATTCGTCTAAATAAGATCCAGTGATGACACTAACATTGTGTGAAGAATCTGAAAACCTTGCAATTGCACAGAATAAAAGAATAAAACTTGAACAGCTCTCTGTGGATTAAAACTTAATGAAATAACTGTTACAATTATTTTGTTCACCAAAACTTGTAATCAATAGCCAAATAAATGTGAATTCATCTTCTGCAATAGTAGCTATTACAAATTATTTTAATTTCAAATTCATTTTGGTGTTTTGCAACATTAATTTCAACTTGTCTGTACAGAACATTAACAAAGCAGTGGATATTTTCATTTATTCTCTTTGTATATGTTCTGTGAGAACAGTTATGATTTAATATTTTCACAATTAAGTCCTTATCACATATGGGATTTGCAAATATTGCAATCTCATAGCACCTTTTACTATTTTGTTTCTTTTCTCTGAAGAAAATGTTGAAGTATCTCATTTGTCTTCCTTTATATTCATAGGCTATGCTTTTAATATCATATCCAAAAAGTTAATTCTCATACAAATATCCAAGTGGTTTCTCCCTGTGCTCTTTTCTTCCAAATAGTGGTGTTATGATGTCAGATATTACATTGAAGTGATTAGTCCATTTTGGATTCGTTTATTTCTGAAGTTAGGTTCTCAATAACTAGAAGATGCAGAGGACAAAATGGATGCTTGAATAGTTGGTAAAAGAACTGAGAAATGGGGAAAACATTTTCAGATATAAGATTGAATTCCACTACATTCCCCTCACTCGTTAACAACTCACACATTTCTATCATCATCTTCACCCTTCACAAATATTGTGAAGTTGTCTCTGCCACTGGTGACTTATTTTTTCCCCAAAGTCATTTTGCTGGTTGTATATAATACAGTTTCTATTGGATTGCATGCGTTTGTCAAAATTTTTTATAACCATGTATGCCTTGGAGACTTTATAATGATGTGGGTCATTCAGTATGTTAACTTTCCCCCTTATCCCATGATAAATATCTTCATACATACCATTCCATTTTTTGGGTTTTTTTTTTTTTTTTTTTTGTGAGCTGAGGATGGAACCCAGGGCCCTGTGCTTGCTAGGCAAGCGCTCTACCACTGAGCTAAATCCCCAACCCACCATTCCATTTTAACATAACCACTGAAACATTTGAATGCATACACGTATGAACTTCTTTTGGTAGTTAAATATCAGTAAATGTAGCAGTGATTACAAATATGTCAGCATGCAGTGGCTCACTGGAAGAGCTGTGGTGTCTAACAGGGGTGGCAAAGGTGGGCTAAGTCTCTGACCTCCCTCAACTCATAATCAAAATAATGCCAATTTGTCTCCGATTATAAAACTTCACTCAATGCTACCCATGCATCATCAAAAAGCACCATATTTTGGGTCAGAAATCAATTTTGAAATTAGATGATTTTCTATTTTAGCTTTGTGACCTTGTACTTCATGGAGTCAGTTTCCTCATATATAAAAAGGAATCCATGCCATTAAACTCAAAGACATTTTGATGAGAATCATAGAACTTTTCTATAATTGCTTATGGTCATAGGTAGCACACAACTCATACTAAGCATGTATTTATAAAAGAGGAGTGTATTCATAAAGGGAAATGGGTGTTTTGATAATCCAAATGAAAAAAGGTTTTGATGACGTAATCTGTTGTGATAGTTTCATATTCTATCATACTCAGTGGTTCTATTGCTGAAAATTAAGAAAACATTTTGTGGATCTGGAGAGATGGCTCAGCAGTTAAGAGCCCTGGCTGCTCTTCCAGAGAAACTGGGTTCAATTCCCAGGACCCACATGACAGCTCACAAGTGTCCATAACTGCAGCTCTAGGGGATTTGACACCCTCACACAGGCAAAACACCAATGCACATAAAAATGAAAATAGATAAACCATTAAAATTTTTGTGGTTATGTTGCCTCTTGGAAGTTTGTGTTCCTCAGCACTCTCTTCTTTATGGAGGCTTTAGTCTGGGTCCTACTTCTTCTGGGAACTAAGGAAGCTTTTTGTAAAGTTGGTGGGGATGCCAGGTAAGATGCTTGAAGGCCTTCGCTGTCAGAGATGATGCTTTCACTCTGGCAGCATGGCTTCTATGACTTGTGCTAGTGTCCTTCATCTTGTGGGAGTGGGCTTCTACCCAGGAACTGACTTGCCTTACTGACCAATCCCCACACACCATCTTGTTTACCCCTGGTAACTTTGCATCCTGCCTTACCTAAACCCCTTCTTTGCTAGAACCATTTAACTTTCCACAGATTAGCAGTAACAGTAGGATCTTAATTTTGTCATGAAGTTCAAGTTCAACCAAATGTGGATCCATGCCAGGAAAAATTCAAGAAGCCTTGGACAAGTCTGTGCTTTCAGAGTCAGCAGGAAGAGGAGTTGCTGTGGGTGATTAGTATCAAGTATTCAAATCAGGGGCCTGTCCCAGGAGAAAGGAATAGGAGTGTAGAGAGGCAGATTATGAGTATTGTGCTTCATTAGGTAGACTCCTGTGTATACTGATGAATCAAGACCTAAGGCATAGCACATATAGTACTATTATTACAGTACACACATACTGTGGAGTATTAGTTGAAGATGTGTTACATTTGTGTATGCTGCAGAATATTTGTTTAATGATGCAAAGATGTGTTGCATTCTTTTATGTTGCATTTGTTTAACTTTGCAAAGCTATGTTACTTTGCCTGTCTAAAACACCCAATTGGTCTAATAGAGAGCTGAATGGCCAATAGTTAGGCAGGAGAGGGATAGGCGGGGCTGCCAGGAAAAGAGAAATCTAGGCTTGAGAGAAGAGGAGGAGGGAGAAAAGGAGAAGAGAGGACACAAGGAGCCAGACACCCAGTCACACAGCCATCCACAGAGTAAGAAGGAAAGAAAGATATATAGAATAAAGAAGGGTAAAAAGCCTAGAGGCAAAATGTAGTTAAAGAGAAATGGCATAATTTTAATTAGAAGAGCTGGCTAGAAACAAGCCAATCTAAGGGTGAGCATTTATAAGTAAAGAATAAGTCTCTGTGTATTTATTTGGGACCTGGGTGGCAGGGCCCCCAAAGAGTAAAAAAACAAAACAAAACAAAAACAACTACACACACATGTGAAATATTGTAAGACTGAGAAGATTCTGTTAATCCAGGAAGAGAGAAAGAGTGGATTTAAAGTAGGCAAAGCAATCAAAGTTCACCAGTGTCCTAGACCTGTCCATGTATAGTATCTGGTTTAGCTTGGTGAACCAGAGAGTTTAACTAGGATTACTTACAGGAGGATGGATGAGGGCCTTCCTATATGAATATGGGAAACTTTAGAGTAGCTATACTACAAAATAAGAACCTTACCCACCAACAATTGATAACATATAATAAACCTTCATGAAGGGGCAGAAACTTGAGCATCACCTACTGAGCCCTGCCCCCTCATGCAAGAAGGAGTGTTAGTATGCACAGTCTTCTGATGGTCTTCTGTAGGGAATATGATTTTAAGACAGCAACAAACATGCCATACTCTGATCATGGTATTTCACATCACTTATATTCATAGGCCACATAAAAATTACTTCCAGCGTTTATAGTATTTGTAGTGTATTCCACAACTTTTATAGTGTATTCTACAACTTTCCTTGGTAATATTTTCCAACACTCAAATAACACCATTGCTGGATAACTTCGCTTTGACACATTATTTTTTTACTCTTTTTTTATTAAGAAATTTTGTATTCATTCCACATACCAACCACAGATCCCTCCCTCATCCTTCCTCCTGCCCCGCTTCCCAGTCATCCCTCCAGCTCATACCCATGTCCAACTTCGAAAAATGTATGGCTTCTCATCGGGAAAGCTTGGCACATCAGCTGAAGCAGGTCCAAGCCCCTCCCCCTGCATCAAGGCTGTGCAAGGTGTCCCAGCATAGGCACAGGAAATTTGCATTTTCCTGATGACTAAGGATGTTGAGCTCCAAAAATCCAGTTCATGCACCAGGGATAGAGCCTATTCCCACTGTCAGGGGCCCTACAAACAGACCAAGCAAGCTACACAACTGTCTCACCAATGCAGAGGGCCCAGTCCAGTCCCATGCAGGTTCCACAGCTGTCAGTCCAAATTTCATGAGTTCCCACTGGTGTGGTTCAGTTGTATCTGTAGCTTTCTCCATTATGGTCTTGATGCTGCTTTCTCATAGCATCCCTCTACCTCGCTTCAACTGGACTTCAGGAGCTCAGCCTGGTGCTTGGCTGTGGCTCTCTGCATCTGTTTTCATCAGTTACTGGATGAAGGCTCTATGATGACAATTAGAGTATTCACCAATCTGATTACCAGGACAGGCCAGCTCAGGCACCCCCTCCACCACTGCTAGTATTCTAAGCTGGGGTCATCCTTGTGGATTCCTGGGAACTTCCTTCACACTAGGTTTCTCCCTATACCCATGATGTCTCCCTCTATCAAGATATCTCTTTAATTGCTCTCCCACTCCATCCCTGTTCCAGCTTGACCATCTCATTCGCCCATGCTCTCATCCCCCATCCCCTACCCTCTATTACCCCCACTGTCACCCCCAGTTTACTCATAGAGATCTCATCTATTTCCCCTTCCCAGGACATTCCAAGTGTCCCTCTTAGGATCTTCCTTATTAGCTAGCTTCCCTGGAGCTGTGGGTGGTAGTCTGGTTATCCTTTGCTTTATTTCTAGTATCTACTTATGAGTGAATACATACCATGTTTGTCCTTCTGAGTCTGGGTTACCGCACTCAGGATCATATTTTCTAGTTCCATACATTTGCCTGTAAATTTCATGATGTCATTTTTTTTTCTGCTGAGTAGTACTTCATTGTGTATATGTACCATATTTTCTTTTTCTTTAGCCATTCTTCAGTTGAGGGGCATCTAAGTTGTTTCCAGGTTCTGGCTATTATGAATAATGCTGCTGTGAACATAGTTGAGCATGTGTCCTTGTGGTATGATTGAGCATTCCTTGGGTATATGCCCAAGAGTGGTATAGCTGGGTCTTGAGGTAGACTGATTCCCAATTTTGTGAGAAAATACCATACTGATTTCCAAAGTGGCTGTACCAGTTTGCACTCCCACCAACAGTGGAGTACTGTTCCCCTTGCTCCACATCTTCTCCAACATAAGCTGTTATCGGTGTTTTTGATTTTAGCCATTCTGACAGGTATAAGATGGTATCTCAGAGTCATTTTGATTTGCATTTCCCTGATGGCTAAGGATGTTGAGCAATTCCTTAAATGTCTTTCAGCCATTTGAGATTCTTCTGTTGAGAATTCTCTGTTTAGTTCTGTAGCCCTCCTGAGTCTGTTGACCAGATGCTGCGACCCTCAAGGAGAACTCCTGAATCTCATCTGGTATTGAATTTTGTTTATTTATTTATTTATTTATTTATTTTTATTTATTATATTTGTGTTTTAATTTTACATATCAGCCATGAGTTCCCCTGTCCTCCCCCCTCCCGTTCCTGCCCCCTCCTTCCCCCCATCCCCTCCCCTCCATTCCCATCTCCTTCAGGGCCAAGACTCCCCTGGGGATTCATTTCAACCTGGTGGATTCAGTACAGGCAGGTCCAGTCCCCTCCTTCCAGGCTGAGCAAAGTGTCCCTGTGTAAGCCCAAGGTTCCAAACAGCCAGCTCATGCACTAAGGACAGGTCTTGGTCCCACAGCCTGGGTGCCTCCCAAACAGATCAAGCTATTCAACTGTCTCACTTATCCAGAGGGCCTGATCCAGTTGGGGGCTCCACAGCCTTTGGTTCATAATTCATGTGCTTCCATTCGATTGGCTATTTGTCCCTGTGCTTTTCCAATCTTGGTCTCAACAATTCACGCTCTTACAGTTCCTCCTCTTTCTTGACAATTGGACTCCTGGAGCTCCACCTGGGGCCTGGCCGAGGATCTCTGCATCCACTTCCATCAGTTATTGGATGAGTTCCAGCATGACCGTTAGGGTGTTTGGCCATCTGATCATGACTAGATCAGATCAGGCTTTCTCTCGACCATTGCCAGCAGTCTACAGAGGATGTATCATTGTGGATTTTTGGGGACCTCTCCAGCACTCTGCCTATTGCTGTTCTCATTGGTCATCATTTATCATGGTCTGTTACTCCTTGTTCTCCCTTTCTGTTCTTTGAAACAGTTATTCTTGAAGAATAACTAAGCTCACCCCTCTGGCATTTAATAGAGGGATGTGGAGAAGAACAGGATGCCGAGATGAAGCTACATATACACAGCCAAGAAAAATGGACAGCTGAATTGAAAAAAACATCAATAATTTCCAGAATTGAAAATCCTGAATCATGACATGACACTAATAGAATTCAGGTGTTTCTGGTACATGGACTGCTCTCACCAAATGTGAGGTCAAACTGTTGACCTTGTATACATCCTAGTTCACAAATGAGTCTGTCAGATACACTAAGCCTATAGGCTGAAGATGATGTCCCAACACTGCGGAGGAACCTCAGGTGACTGTCCAGGCAGCTGGCTGTTTCTGTCAACTCACATTTTTTTTTTTTGGAAGCTGCTTGCATGCACTTCCTGTTTTTATTTTTTATTAGGTAGTATTATTTCCTTCTTGGGTCTCTGAGGGAGTTGAAGATAAGTTAGTTATAGTCATAATTTTCTTTGTTAAGGATTTCAGAAAAACTCACTAAGAGCTGTAAATGTATAAATTTGAAAGACATTATAAGACAGTTCCGTTAATAATATAAGTTAGGATAGAATGTGAATCAGGTACATTTTGGACTTACCAAAATAGGACAGATAATGGAATTATTTTCTCTGAATTTGTCAAATGCAAATGGACTAGACATTGTTTAGGTATTTATTGTTTGTATAAATGGTATATATAGTTATTTTAATTTTGTATATAGTTTTTCTTATATTAGTTATAACTTTTTTCCTTTTTTTCTTTTTATTAAAATAGAAAAGGGGAAATATAGTGATATTTTATTTGTATTGAAATGTGATTTTATTTGTATGTTAATAAAGTTGCCTTGAGGTCAGAGCAAGCCAGACAGGAAGTGGGGTGGTGGTGGTGGTGGTGGTGGTGGTGGTGGTGGTGGTGGTGGTGCACGCCTTTAATCCCAGCACTTGGGAGGCAGAGCTAGGTAGATCTCTGTGTGTTCAAGGACACAGTCAGCATGGCAGACACATGCCTTTAAGACCTGGAGGTCTGTACAGACAGGCAGTGACCAGGAGGTCATGTGGCTGGGTTTACAACCAATGAGAAAACAGAACAGAAAGTCTATAAAAAAGACAGGACACACAGAAGTAGCTCTCTTGAGGAGAGGAAAGACAGCAGAAGCAGTGAAGGGTAAGGCTCTCAGCTATTGCTCTGACATTTTGGCTTTTAACTCTTCAACTGGCTCTGTGTTTCTTATTTAACAAGACAGTTACATCTACAGTTCTTTATCCAGCTGGGATCTCCTGCTCCCCTAAGCTTTCTTTCCCTCAAACCTTGCCCTTCATTACTCCCCACTGTCATCCAGGTTGTTCATGTAGATCTCATCCATTTCTCTGTCATTGGGTGATCCCTGTGTCTTTCCTAGGGTCCCGTTTTCTAGGTAGCCTCCCTGGAGTTGTGTAGCAGTCTAGTCATCTTTGTTTTACATCTAGTATCCTACTATGAGTGATTGCATACCATGTTTGTCCTTCTGAGTCTGGGTTACCTCACTCAGGATGATTTTTTTTTCTAGATCCATCCATTTGCCTGCACACCTCATGATGTCATTGTTTTTCTCTGCTGAGTAGTACTCCATTGTGTATATGTACCACATTTTCTTTATCCATCCTTCAGTTGAAGGGCATCTAGGTTGTTTCCAGGTTCTGGCTATTACAAACAATGCTGATACGAATATAGCTGAGCAAATGCCCTTGTGGTATGATTGAGCATTCCTTGGGTAGATGCCCAAGAGTGCTATAGCTGGGTCTTGGAGGAGATGGATTCCCAATTTTCTAAGGAAGTGCCATATTGATTTCCAAAGTGGCTGAACAAGCTTGCATTCCCACCAGCAGTGGAGGAGAGTTCCCCTTGCTCCACATCCTCTCCAGCATAAGCTGTCTTCTGTGTTTTTGATCTTAGCCATTCTGACAGGTGTAAGGTGGTATTTCAGAGTTGTTTTGATTTGCATTTCCCAGATAATTAGAGATGTTGAGCAATTCCTTAAATGTCTTTCAGCCATGTGAACTTCCTCTGTTGAGAATTCTCTGTTTAGTTCTATAGCCCATTTCTTAATTGGACTGTTGGGCATTTTGATGTCTGATTTCTTGAGTGCTTTATATATTCTGGATATTAGCCCTCTGTCAGATGTGGGGTTGGTGAAGACCTTTTCCCATTCTGTAGGCTGTCACTTTGTCTTGTTGACCCTGTCCTTTGCTCTACAAAAGCTTCCCAGTTTTAAGAGGTCCCATTGATTGATTGTTTCTCTCAGTGTCTGTGCTACTGGTGTTATATTTAGAAAGTGATCTCCTATGCCAATGAGTTCAAGAGTACTTTCTACTTTCTCTTCTATCAGGTTCAGAGTAACTGGATTCATGTTGAGGTCTTTGATCCACTTGGATTTAAGTTTTGTGCACAGTGACAGATATGGATTTATTTGCAGCCTTCTACATGTTGACATCCAGTTATGCCAGCACCATTTGTTGAAGATGCTTTCTTTTTTCCATTGTACATTTTTGGTGTCTTTGTAAAAAATTATATGTTCCTAGGTGTGAGAGCTAATATCAGGGTCTTCAATTCGATTCCATTGGTCCACATGTTGGTTTTTATGCCAGTACCAAGGTGTTTTTATTACTATAGCTCTATAGTAGAGCTTGAGGTCGGGGATTGTGATGCCTCCAGAGGTTGTTTTATTGTACAGTATTCTTTTGGCTATCCTGGGTTTTTTTGTTTTTCCATATGAAGTTGAGTATTATTCTTTCCAGGTCTGTGAAGAATTGTGTTGGTATTTGATGGGGATTGTGTTGAATCTGTATATTGCTTTTGGTAAGATCGCCATTTTTACTATATTAATCCTGCCTATCCATGAACATAGGGGATCTTTCCATTTTCTGACATCTTCTTCAATTTCTTTTTTCAGGGACTTAAAGTTCTTGTCATATAGGTCCTTCACATGCTTAGTTAGAGTAACCCCAAGGTATTTTATAACATTTGTGGCTATTGTAAAGGGTGATGTATCTCTGATTTCCTTCTCAGACTGTTTGTCTATTGTATATAGGAGGGCTACTGATTTTTTTGAGTTGATCTTGTATCCTGCTATGTTGCTGAAGGTGTTTATAAGCTGCATCAGTTCCTTGGTTGAATTTTTGGGTCTCTCATGTATACTATCATGTCATCTGCAAATAGGGAAAGCTTGACTTCTTCCTTTCCAACTTGTATCCCCTTAATCTCCTTATGTTGTCTTATAGCTCTGGCTAGAACTTCAAGTACTATATTGAATAAGTATGGGGAGAGGAGACAACCTTGCCTTGTTCCTGATTTTAGTGGAATTGCTTTGAGTTTCTCTCCATTTAAATTCATGTTGGCTGTTGGCTTGTTGTAGATTGCCTTTATTATGTTTAGGTATGTTCCCTGTATTCCTGATCGCTCCAAGACCTTTATCATGAAGGGGTGTTGGATTTTTCAAATGCTTTTTCTGCATCTAGCGAGATGATCATGTTGTTTTTTTCTTTGAGTTTGTTTATATGATGTATTACATTGACGGACTTTTTTTTTTTTTTTTCCTGTATGTTGAACCACGCTTGCATCCCTGGGATGAAGCCTACTTTATCATGGTGGATAATTGTTTTGATGTGTTCTTGAAGTCTGTTTGCCAGTATTTTATTGAGTATTTTTGCATCAATGTTCATGAGGGAGATCGGTCTGTAGTTCTCTTTCTTTGTTGCATCTTTGTTTGGTTTAGGGATCAGGGTAATTGTAGCCTCAGAGAAGGAGTTTGGTAATATACCTTCTGCTTCTATTGTGTGGAACAATTTAAAGAGTATTGGTATTAAGTCTTCTTTGGTAGAATTCTGCACTGAAACCATCTGGTCCTGGCCTTTTTTTTGGTTGGGAGACTTTTAATGACTGATTCTATTTCCTTAGTGGTCATTGGACTATTTAAATGGGTTATCTGGTCTTGATTTAACTTAGGTATGTGGTACCTATCCAGAAAATTATCCATTTCTTTAAAAATTTTTTTCTCAGTTTTGTGGAGTAGAGGTTTTTGAAGTATGACCTGATGATTCTCTGGATTTCCTCATTGTCTGTTGTTATGTCCCCCTTTTCATTTCTGATTTTGTTAATTTGGATGCTCTCTCTGTCTTTTGGTTAGTTTGGATAAGGGCTTGTCTATCTTGTTGATCTTCTCAAAGAACCAACTCTTTGTTTCATTAGTCCTTTGTATTGTTCTCTTTATTTCTATTTTATTGATTTCAGCTCTCAATTTTATAATTTCCTGGCGTCTGTTCCTCCTGGGAGACTTTGCTTCTTCCTGTTCATGAGCTTTCAGGTGTGCTGTCAAGTCACTAGCGTGAGATTTCTCCAACTTCTTTATGTGGGCATTTAGTGGTATGAATTTCCCTCTTAGCACTGCTTTCATAGTGTCCCATAAATTTGGGTATGTGGTGTATTCATTTTCATTGATCTCTAGGAAGTCTTTAATTTCTTTCTTTATTTCTTCCTTAACCCATTGGTGATTCAGTTGAGCATTATTCAGTTTCCATGAGATTATAGGATTTTTGTAGTTTTTTTTGTTGTTGTTGTTGAAATCTAACTTTAAACTATGGTGGTCTGATAGAAATTAATTTTTACTGCAATTGAGTCTTGAAAACTACATATAAAGTTTTCTTCTTTGGCAAAGTTTTGTTTGGTAAAGTATTTTCTAAAGTGAATTGCAATACCAAGGTAACTTTTCCAGCTACCAATTTGCCATTATTTACATTACTTATAGCCATCGTATGATCATCAATGAGAGTAACCCAATTCTGGCTATCATGTCGCATAAATGAATCACTTTAATAATAAAATTTTGATTAAACTTGTCTTTTGAAATGTTACCTTTGATCATATAACAAGCATTCCACAAATTATTCAGAATTCTACAAATCAACTCTTCTACAACTAAACTGTTATCTGTTAGGCTTGGTTATGGGTTGAGTTGGGTTAGGGTTGAGTAGAGGTTTTCTCTGTCTGTTACTTTGTGCACACCAACTGTATACATGTCTTTTAAGTAGAAAATCTGAGAAATATGAGAGGCAAAGTCTAACCATGTAAAGACATTTCAGCTTCTGTTAAAATGTGGCAAACTTTTAATCTTCTCACATACCACTGACCAAAAGAAAGCACATGGACATCTAAACTGGGGGAAAAGGGAAGTATTTACTCCCATCACTGATGTCCTGCCTAAAGCTTGGAAAGAAGAAAAATGTGAGCAAATAATACACAATGAGTACAGCCAAGTTCCTGGAGTGCCTGGAGAAGAAAATCGAAAGAACTCATTATTGCTATATCTTGGTCGGTTGAGATTCTGTATTCTCCATTACTAGGAGTCCTCATTAGGATCATCTTCATAGATTCCAGGAAGTTTCCAGTATACTAGATGTCCAACTCACCCAAATGCCCCCCATTTCCAACCATATATCCCAGAACTCTCTCCCTTCACCCTATGTCTACCTCTATCTAATTCCCCTGCCAATCCCATTCATCCCCACATAAAATCTATTCTGTTTCTCCCTACCTTTGAGATCCATGCATCCACCTAGATTCTTTCTTTTTACCTAACCTCTCTGGGTCTCTAGATTGTAGCTTGGTTATCATTTACTTAATGGCTAGTATCCACTTCTAAGCAAATACATACCACATTTATCCTTTTGGGTCTGAGTTACTACAACAGCCCATGAAGAACCAGTTTTCAGTCTGCAGACAGGGCTCAACGGGAAAGTCCACAGTGTAGCACAAACTGAGACTTTTTTATCTGAGGGGGTTAGGGAAAAAGCACACTTACCTATTCTAATGGTATTCATTTCTTTATTCTCTTGTTTTGTTTATTTTATTATGGTGTTTTCTTTCATGTTGTACTACTCTGTTGCTATCTCGTTGCTCCCCTACATTGTTCTGTCCTATCATGTCTTTTTTCAGGCAATGTAAGAGTTCTAATTATCCAAGAACACCTGAAGCTCTCATTTGGGACTTTAAAGTCAAATTATTTTCTGTAGCCTTGACTAGTCAGAATTTATTTTCACAAATTGAGGTCAGGAATGAGTGCAAGGACTTAATCATTTGCCAGCTAGCAATGATTGGGCTGTCTTTGTATTTACAGCCTAGTCAGATAGTATAGCTGTGTGTCCCTGTGAATAAAAAAAATTGGAAATTTTATCTAAAAAACCATTAGCAAGACATCAGGCCTAATTTAAAGCTCTTTTGAAGCTTTATATCAGCTAGTGGTGCTTCAGCAATAAAATTAAAGGAATCTGAGCTAATCTGGCTCCCAGTTTATCATTAATTTGAGCTGTGATCAGAAGCAGCTTCTAGGGAGAATTTATGGGCCTCGACTATGTAGCAAAATCCATGTATTCCTTTTTATACATCAAAATTATACAACTTATGGAGGAGTCATCTTTTTGACAATCCACAGAATAGATGCCCAGTAGATCAAGATGTTATCATGAAATAGACACATTACAATACAGGTAATGGTCACTCCCTACACCATATACATTGTAGCAGCAAGCATGTGGGGACACAACAGAAGCAAAAGACACCAGGGAGTGTGTATTCTCGAAAGCCTTGCTTAAGCAAGACATGCCCATCAGAGTTTTTCTTCTGGTGGGCTGACACTTGAACTTCAATTGCCACCTGCTGTTCCTCTGAAATAGCTAATGGCTACTACCAGCAGGTTACCTCACTCAAGATTATTTTTTCTGGTTTCATCCACTAGCATAACAGTTTCATGATGCCATTTTTTAAACAACTCAGTAATACTCCATTGTATGTATGTTTTTCTTTTCCTTATTTTTTTCTTTTCTTCATATTTTCTATATTCATTCTTTGGTTGAGGGGCATGTAAGTTGTTTCTAGTTTCTGGTTATTATGAATAAAGCCATAACGAACATAGTTGAGCAAGTGTTCTTGTGGTGTGATTGAGCATCCTTTGAGTATATACCCAAGAATGGTATAGCTGGGTCTTGAGGTAGATTGATTCCCAACTTTCTGAGGAACTGCCATACTGATTTCCATAGTGGTTATACAAGTTTGCACTCCCACCAGCAGTGGAGGAGTGTTCACCTTGCTCCATATCCTCTCCAACATAAGCTGTTGTCAGTGGTTTTTTTTGTTTTTGTTTTTGTTTTTGTTTTTTTTTTGAGACAGGGTTTCTCCGTGTAGCTTTGTGCCTTTCCTGGAACTCACTTGGTAGCCCAGGCTGCCCTCGAACTCACAGAGATCCTCCTGGCTCTGCCTCCTGAGTGCCAGTATTAAAGGCGTGTGCCACCACTGCCTGGCCGGTGTTTTTTTATCTTAGCCATTCTGACAGGTATAAGATGGCATCTCAGAGTCATTTTGATTTGCATTTTCCTGATGACTAAGGATGTTGAGCAATTCCTTAAATGCTGTTTGGCCATTTGGAATTCTTCTATTGAGAATTCTCTGTTCAGCTCTGTAGCCCATTTTTTAAATTGGATTGTTTGGTATTTTGATGTCTAGTTTCTTGAATTCTTTAAATATTTTGGAGATCAGCCCTCTGTCAGATGTGGGGTTGGTGAAGATCTTTTCCCATTCTGTAGACTGTCAGTTTGTCTTATTTACTGTGTCCTTTGCCTTACAGAAGCTTCTCAGTTTCAGGAAGTCCCATTTATTAATTGTTGCTCTCAGTGTCTGTGCTACTGGTGTTATATTTAGGAAGTGATCTCCTGTGCCAATGCGTTCAAGACTTCTTCCTACTTTCTCTTCTATGAAGTTCAATGTAACTGAATTTATGTTGAGGTCTTTGATCTGTTTAGACTTGAGTATTGTGCAAGGTAATAAGTATGAATCTATTTGTATTCTTCTACATGCAGACCTCAAGTTTGACCGGCACAATTTGTTGAAGATACTTTTTTCCCAGTGTGTATTTCTGAATTTTTTTAGCAAACAATAGGTGTCTATATGTGTGTGCATTTATGTCTGTGTCTTCAGTTATATTCCACTTATCAGCATATGTGTTTTTGTGCCAACACCATGCAGTTTTTATTGCTATAGTTCTGTAGTACAACTTGAAATCTGGAATGGTGAGTTTTTCATCAATTCTTTTATTGTACAGGATTGTTTTAACTATCCTAGGTGTTTTGTTTTTCCATATGAAGCTGAGTATTATTTTTTCAATATCTGTGAGAAATTGTGTTGTGATTTTGATGTAGATTGCATTGAATCTGTAGACTGCTTTTTGTAGGATGGCCATTTTTACTATGTTAATACTACAGATCTATGAGCATAGGAGATCTTTCCATCTTCTGATATCCTCTTCAATTTCTTATTTCAAAGACTTGAAGGTTTTGTCATACAAGTTTTTCACTTTTATGAGTTATCCCAAGGTATTTATTTTATTTGCAGGTATAGTGAAAGATGTTCTTTCCCTTATTTCTTTCTCAGTCCATTTGTCATTTGTATATAGGAGGGATACTGATTATTTTGAGTGTATCTTGTATCCAACCACTTCAGTGAAAGTGTTTATCAGCTGTAGGAGTTCCCTGGTGTAATTTTCAGGGTCCCTTATATATACTACCATATCATCTACGAATAAAGATGCTTTGACTTCCTCCTTTCCAATTTGTATCCCCTTAATCTTCTGTTGTGTTATTGCCCTAGCTAAAACTTCTATAATTGAATCTATATGGAAGGAGTAGAAAACCTTGACTTAGTCCTGATTTTAGTGGAATTGCTTTGAGTTTCTCTCCATTTAATTTGATGTTGGCTATAGGCTTGCTGTAATTGTGTAGTTGTGCTGTAAATTATGTTTTGGTATGTTATTTGCATCCATAATCTTACCAGGATTTTTATCATTCAGTAATATTGAATTTTTGTCAAAAAGCCTTTTCTGCATCTAATGAGATGATCATGTATTTTTTTCTTTGGGTTTGTTTATATGGTGGATTACATTTATTGATTTTCATAATTTGAACTATCCCTACATCTCTGGGATGAAGCCTACTGTGGTAGTTTGAATGTAATTGGCCCCCATAAGCTCATGGGGGTGGCACTTTTATTAGGTGTGGGCTTGTTGGAGGAAGTGTGTCACTGTGGGGGTTCGCTTTGGTGTTTCCTATGCTCAAGCTATGCCTAGTTCAGATAATTTCCTGTTGCCTGATGGTCAAGATGTAGGACTCTCAGCTCCTTCTCTATCACCAAGTTTGCCTGCACACTGCCATGTCATACCATGATGATAATGAACTAAACTTCTGAAAATGTAAGCCACTGCAATTGAATGTTTTTCCTTTATAAGAGTTGCCACAGTCATGGTGTCTCTTCACAGCAATAGAAACCCTAAGTTACCTACTTTATCATGGTGATGATCTTTTTGATGTGATCTTGGATTCGATTTGCAAATATTTTTTTGAGTACTTTAGTATCTATGTTCATAAAGGAAAAATTGGTGGTCTGTTTTTCCCTTTCATTGTTGGGTCTTCATATCGTTTGGGCACTGGAGTAACTGTGGCTTCATAAAATGAACTGAGCAATGTTCCTTCTGTTTCTATTTTATGGAAAAATTTTAGGAGTATTTGTATTAATTCTTTCTTTGAAAGTTTGGTAGAATTCTTGCTAAAACCACCTGACTCTGGACTTTTTTTGGTTGGGAGACTTTTAATGACTGTTTGTATTATACTAGGGTTATAGATTGGTTTAAATTGTTCACATGTTCCTGATTTAACTTTGGTAAGTGGTACCTATTAAAGAAATTATCCATTTCTTTTAGATTTTCCAATTTGGTGGAGTACAAGTTATTGAAGTGTGACTTAATGATTCTTTGTATTTTCTCAGTGTCTGTTGTTATGTTCTCCTTTTCCTTTCTGATTTTGTTAATTTGAATATTCTCTCTCTGCCTTTTGGTTAATTTGGATAAGGGTTTGTCTATCTTGTTGATTTTCCTCAAGGAACCAACTCTTTGTTTCATTAATTTTTTTATATTGTTCTATTTTATTCATTTGAGCCCCTGCCCCTAGTTTGATTATTTCTTGCTGTCTTACTCTTGGACGTGCTTACTTCTTTTTGTTCTAGAGCTTTCAGGTGTGCTGTTAAGTTGCTAGTGTGAGATCTCTCCAATGTTTATACAGGCATTTAGTGCTATGACCTTTCCTCTTAGCACTGCTTTCATTGTGTCCCATAAGTTTATGTATGCTGTGTATTCATTTTCATTGAATTCTAGAAAATCTTTGATTTCTTTATTTCTGTTTTGACTCATTTTTTATTCAATAGAGAGTTGTTCAGTTTCCATTAATTTGCAAGGTTTCTGTTGTTTCTGTTGTTAATATCTAGCTTTAATCTGTGGTGGTCTTACAGGATGCAGGGAGTTATTTAAATTTTCTTTTATCTATTGGGATTTGCTTTGTGTCCAAGTATGTGGTCAGTTGTTTTGAGTTTCTTGGGGTTCTGAGAAGCAGGTATATTCATTTGTGTTTTGTGGGAGCCCACAACTGACTCAGTTTCCCAGTTTGAATCTGAAGCCTATTCTGAATCAATAGAGTTCAGGCTTGCTTGCTCCAGAGATGTGAGAAAGTTCTGATTAGCCCAGAGTCTCCTTGAAGGGCTATGAGAAAGTTCTGATTAGCCCAGAGTCTCCTTGAAGGGCTGTGAGAAAGTCCTGATTAGTCCAGAGTCTCCTTGAAGGGCTGTGAGAAAGTCCTGATTAGCCCATGGGTAGGAACATACTATCTAGCTAGACACCCGCTGCTGATGCCAGCGGGAGGCACACTGAGATAGAAAAAGAAACTGCCTGCTCCTTGACTCAAGGCTGGATAGATAGTGGTACAAAGCCTGTGCTGTGAATTGTTCTACCTTTGTCCTTCAAAACTGTATATAAACTGGCTGTGGAATAAACTCGGGACTGTCCGGCATTGACTGGCAGACCTCTCAACTCTTTTCTGTCTTCTTCATTGTCTCTTCAATCCGCACACCTCCAGCCAGCTACCCAGTTGACTGGTCATCAGGCTCCGACAGTGTTTGGGTGAGATATTCTGTAAATATCTGCTAAATCAATCTGGTTTATAATGTCTATTAGCTACAGTATTTCTTTGTTTAGTTGTTGTCTGTATAACCTGCCCATTGGTGAGTGTAGGTTGCTAAAGTCTCCCACTAGCAATGTGTGAAGGTAAATATATTATTTAAGCTGCAGTAGTGCTTCTTTTACAAACTTGGGTGCCCTTGTGTTTGGGGGTATACCTCTTCTTCTTAGTTTTGGTTTGAAGCCTATTTTGTTAGATATTAAAATGGCTACACCAGCTTGTTTTGTAGGTCCATTTGCTTGGAGTATCTTTTCCCAACCCTTCACTCTGAGGTAATATCTATCCTTGATGTTGAGGTACGTTTCTTGCATGCAACAGAAGGTTGGATAGTGTTTTCACGTTCATTCTGTTAGTCTTTTTTTTCACTGGGTAATTGAGACCATTGATACCAAAGACCAATGATGGTTGATTCCTGTTATTTTGTTGTTTTTGGAGTGTGTATTTACATTCTTTTTATTTTGCTGATGTCAACTTACATATTTCCTGTATTTCATTTCCTTCTAGTACCTTTTATAGGGCTTTATTTAGAGATAGATAATGTTTAAATTTGACTTTATCATGGCATATCTTATTTTCTTTATCTATGGTGATTTAAAGTTTTGCTGGGTATAGTAGTCGGGACTGGCATCTGTGGTCTATTAGAGTCTGTAGCACATCTGTCCAGGTCCTAATCGCTTTTAAAGTCTCCATTGAAAAGTCAGGTATAATTCTAAAAGTCTGCATATATTATGTGTTACTTGTTCTTTTTCCCTTAAAGCTTTTAATATTCTTTCTTTGTTCTGTATATTTAGGGTTTTGACTATTTTGTGGCAAGGGGACTTTCTTTTCTAGTTCAATCTATTTCATGTTCTGTATGCTTTTTGTACCAACATAGGCACCTCCTTTTTAGGTCAGGAAATTTTCTTCTATAGTTTTGCTGAAAATATTTTCTGTTGCTTTGACCTGTGTTTCTTTTTCTATTTTTATCATTCTTAGATTTGGTCTCTTCATAGTGTCCCAGATTTCCTGCATGTTTTCTGTCTGGAGTTTTTTAGATTTAACATTTTTTTAACCTATATATCCATTTCTTCTATTGTATCTTCAGTACCTGACATTCTCTCGTTCATCTCTTATATTCTGTTAATGAAGCCTGCCTCTGTAGTTCTTATTCAAATTCCTAAATTTTTAATTCCCAGAATCTCCTCAGTTTTGGTTTTCTTTCTTTATTATTATTTCTTTATTTATTATTTCAATAATTTGTTATAATAATAATAATTCTTTAATTATTGATTCTGTTTTCATTTTCAGGTCTTGAACATTTTTTGGGGGGGTGAATGCTGGAAGATCAGAGAAGCAGAACAAGCCACAGCTGTCTCACCTTGCTAGTTCCTCAGGTGATCCTGTTTTCTCAGGCTGGAAGCTTCTGAGTCCTTATCCAGAATGAGTCTCAGCTGAACTGTGCTGCTCCAAAGCCTGAACACTTAACCAACCAAATGCTTAACTAACTACATGCTTTACTCACTTAGTTCCTGGTCCTCACACCTTATATACCTTTCTCTTTCTAACCCCCACTCCCTGGGATTAAAGGTTGGGTTTCTGGGATTAAAGGCATGGGTCACCAAGCTTAGCTGTTTCTAAAGTGGCCTTGAACTCAGAGATCTTGAACATTTTTATTCATTTCCTTTAACTGTTTATTTGTGTTTTCTTAGATTTCTTTTTTAAAAAGATTTATTTATTTACTTACTTACTTACTTACTTATTTATTTATTTATTTATTTATTATGTATACAGCATGTTTGACTGCAGGCCAGAAGAGGGCATCAGATCTCATTACATGTGTTTGCTGGGAATTGAACTCAGGACCTCTGGAAGAGCAGCCAGTGTTCTTAACCGCTGAGCCATCTCTCCAGCCCTTCTTGGATTTCTTTAAGGGATTTATTTCCTCTTTAATGACCTCTATCATCTTCATATAGTTGTTTTTTAAGGTCTTTTGTTGTGCTTCAGCTATGTTGGAGTATTCTGGGCCTGATGTGGTAGGGTAGATGGGCTCTAAAGGAGACCTGTTGCCTTAACTGTTACTGGTTTTGTTTTTATGCTGGAGACTGAGCATCTGGGATTGAGATGATTATAGGTCTGGGTGCTGATTTCTGGATTTGTCTTTGTTCTGTGAATGTTTTGTCCGTTGGTTTCTGTTTCCTCTCCGGACTTTTGGAGAGTGTGATGGCTGTGTGTTTGCTGCCTGTTTTCCTGGCCTGTTCAGCTGGTGTGTTCACAAAGAAAGCCTGCTGGTGTTGGAGGTTGTGGGATGGATTGGGGGAAGGAAGGTTGGAGGAGGAAGTCTCTGTGATCCCTTGGGGATGGGTCAGAGAGGAAAGCTAGAGTACAGCAGGTTTCCAGCTACAGAGCTGGGGATGAGACTGGAGGGATTGGATCTCAGGAGCAGTAGGAGAGCTGTGGGTCTGCCTTCTGTGTACTTGTTGCCCTGGGAGGGTCTGCCCTTGGGTTAGCAGAGGTGCCTGCTGGAGTTGGGGGCTGGGAAAAGCAATAAATGGAGGGAGTGAGGTTATAAGGGGAAGATCTCTGGATCCACAGGAGGTGTGGGCAGGGGTGAAGGGAAGGCTTTAGCTGGTGTTCTGTTGCAGTGCTATGGATGAGACTGGGGGACTGGATTTGGAGGAGAGGAGGAATTCAGTTAGCTTATTGGTTTTCCCTGGTCTACTTAGCTGGTGTGTTCACAGTGAATGCCTGCTGGTGTTGGAGGCTGGAAAAATGGGATGAATTGGGAAAAGGAATACTGGGGGAGATCTTTGTGATCCATTGAGGATGGGGTCAGAAAGGAAAGGAAGACTACAGCATGTTTCCTGCCACAGAGCTGGGGATGAGGCCTGGAATTGTGCTTTTAACTTCATTTCCACACTGTTCATTACCACTGTTCAAAGTACAGGGATTTGGGAGTGGCATTTTGTATTCTGAAGCATTGTGAACTTGTTCATCATTTTCTTTGTTTTTCTTTATCTTCTCTATATAAGATTATTTCAGCTACCAACGCCCCGGAGGAGAAGCTGAGGTCAACATCTAATTTGAAATATTAAAAGTGGATACAGAACTATTTCTGCAATGCAGACAATTAAGTGTGTTGTTGTCGGCGATGGTGCTGTTGGTAAAACATGTCTCCTGATATCCTATACAACAAACAAATTTCCATCAGAATATGTGCCAACTGTTTTTGACAACTATGCGGCCACAGTTATAATTGGTGGAGAGCCGTATACTCTTGGGCTTTTTGATACTGCAGGGCAGGAGGATTATGACAGACTACTACTGCTGAGTTACCCACAAACAGATGTTTTTCTGGTATGTTTTTCAGTGGTTTCTCCATCCTTATTTGAAAATGTGAAAGAAAAGTGGGTGCCTGAGATAACTCACCATTGTCCCAAGACTCCTTTCTTGCTTGTTGGGACCCAAATTGATCTTAGAGATGACCCCTCTACTCTTGAGAAACTTGCCAAGAACAAACAGAAGCCTATCACTGCAGAGACTGCTGAAAAGCTGGCCCGGGATCTGAAGGCGATCAAGTATGTGGAGTGCTCCGCCCTCACACAGAAAGGCCTGAAGAATGTGTTTGATGAAGCAATATTGGCTGCCCTCGAGCCTCCAGAACCGAAGAAGAGCCGCAGGTGTGTGCTGCTATGAACGACTCTCCAGAGCCCGTTCTGCACAGCTGGTGTTGTCCTCATACTAAAAGCAATGTTGAAATCAAACTAAAGATTAAAAATTAAAATGTGTTTCTGCAATAATGACAAATGCCCTGCACCTACCCACATGCACTCATGTGAGACAAGGCCCATTGGTATGCCCCCTGCCCTTCCAGTAATAGTTAATTTTGAATAATTGTGTATTGTCTGAAAAGTGATGAGTGCTAGTTTTTGTTTCCTTGTTTAAAAAAAAACTAAATACCTGCTCCAAAAGATTGTTTCATCTGCAAATAAGCAATACTCTTATGTATTTCTTTCCTGCATGGATGTCTTTTTATTTCCTGTTGTAAATAGATTTTCTTAGCATATATTCATTATTTTTTTTCATTTATTTTTCTTGCTTTACCTTACTGGGGTAGAACTTCTAGTACAATGTCAAATGAAAGGGTAAGAGAAATATTCTTGTCTTTTTCCTGATCTTCAGAGGAAAGCTGTGATATTTTTACTTCTAAGATGCTACTTATGACTTTTATCAGGATAATAAAATTCCCTTAAATTCTCAGTTGATTAACTATTTTTTTTCTCAGAGCCTGTTATTGTGTTATTTATTTGTGTTCTTACTTGTGAATATGCCCTGGCCAGTGGGGTTTCAATGGGGGTGACCCACCTGTGGGAGCGAATGAAATAACAGGGGACACAAGAGACTGACAGCAAGGCAGTATTCTGATCAAGCCGCCAATCTTTATTTTCCTCTGCATGGCTTATATAGTATAAGAGGGAAAGGGGCAGGAAGGAGGGAACGGGAAGGGACGTGGAAGGCATGCAGAACGTGGGAGATGGGAGATGTGTAGGTCGTGCAACTGCAAGAAGTCTGCTAAGGTGACTGGTCAGGGGCCATTTGTTCTGTTGCTAGGCTACCTCACCATGGAATGCTCTTATCTTTGGGAGCCTCCTGTTAGCAAACAGATATTATTGCTCTGGGGGAGGGCAGTGGGCTTATGACTTGTTCTCTGGCTTAGCTAGTACTTTCCATGGTTCATGTTTGGTTCCTGAAATCTTGGTCCCTAACATGGATAAAAGCCGTACCATTTTGCTTACAGAATTTGACCTAAGGACAGGGCCTAGTAAAACTGTTCCAAAAGCTCTCATTTGAGCATATTTGAGAAAACCACAATTAAAAGAAACTACATGGAGAAACCTTGTCTCAGAAAATCCAAAAAAAAAAAAAAAAAGAAAAAGAAAAAGAAAAAGGAAAAGAAAGAGAAGAAACTGCAAAAAGAACTTAAAAAGAAAAAAATTATTAGTCAAGCATAAGCATAATTCTAATCTAAATATAGGATTTGTATCTTTTGTTTAACAACCATAGAGAAATGAAAATAATTTATGAAAAAAAATATACAATTTCATGTTTAATTTTTATTTATATTAATGTATGTATGCCTGCTTGCTATTGTATACCATGTATGTACAGGTGCCTGAGACAGTGGGAAAAGGGGTTCTGATCCCCTCTACTGTAACTGGAGTTATAAGTGGTTGTAAGCCACCTGATGCAAGTCCTAGGACTGAAGTCTGATCCTCTGCAAAAACAGCACAGGTTCCTACACACTAAGCCATCTCTCCAACCTCCAAGAGCATTTTTGTTTTTTTTGTTTTTTCGAGACAGGGTTTCTCTGTGTAGCTTTGCACCTTTCCTGGAACTCACTCTATAGCCAGGCTGACCTCAAACTCACAGACATCCACCTGCCTCTGCCTCCTGAGTGCCAGGATTAAAGGCATGCACCACCACTGCCTGGCCGAGCATCTTATTTTAAATTGCTTTTTATTGTCCCAAATGACTTGGTTATATCCATGCAGTCATATCATTCAAAAAAGAAATCTTGAGTAATATGACTTACTTTGACCTATAGCCTGTCAGACACTTTTATGTTACTCCATGCCTTTGATCTAATGTCTTTTGGTATAATGCAGTGGGAAGGGATTTCTGACCTAGACCTCATGTAAAGTTACCAGCCAAACTGTCAATTGTAAAATAGACTCCCTGACCTGTAACTGGAGATGCAACAAACACTTAGAAGCTGCTTTTCAAAAGAAGAGAAAAAACACCAACTCCTCCCTGGAGTCCAAAATGCATTTGTGAGCAGGATGAAAGACTGGCGTCTTTGCCTTCCATTTATACCCATCTTCATTTACCTGCACTTAGACTCTGACTCAAATGACTCTCCTGAGGCATAGAATATCTATCTGGAATCCTAGTAATACCTAACCTGCCATCTTCCTTTAATGCTAAAGATGCAGTCATTTTCCTAAACCACTATTCACCTTAGATTCAAGGAACAATAAATCCTCACACACAGGATAGACTATTATTTTAGATAATGATGTGAATGAGAGACTACATATGACTGGGAACAGGTCATTTGGTAGGAACCAGACTGATTCCATCAGGCATTGATTAGTATTAACAGATGAACAACTTTTTATTGGACCACCTTGCAGGACAGAGTAGAGACAATTATGGGTGGGACCACACCTTGACCATGACCTCTTGACTAATACATTTCTTCCTATAGTAAAACCTAAAGCTCTTATAGTGGTACTCAGATGAACTTGGGGATCAGTGGATCCTTTTTATCTGTTCCTCTGTCCAATACACACAGCTTAAATCTTTCTCTGTTTTTTTTTTTTTTTTTTTTAAGTATTGTGTGTTTCTTTAATTGGCTTATTGAAGCAGTTGGGTTACTCTACTCTGCTGGGGCTATTGGAACTAAGGCTATTGCCCTAAATCTCCAGTTACTATGGGCAGTTCTCAAAGTAGATATCTTGCAGTTTCTTGATTGATGATTGATATGGGAATGCCACCCCTGGGCAAGTGGTCCTGGTATATATAAAAAAATGGAGTGAACAAGCCACTGAGCAGCACTCCTCCATGGTTTGTGCATCAATTCTGACCCCCAGGTTTCTGCCTTGAGTTCCTGGCCTGACATCCTTGTATGATGGATTAATTCTCTAAGAGGAAAGGAATCCTTTCCTTCATAAGTTGAGTTTGGTCATGGGGTTTATCAGCATAATAGAAAACTTAACTAAGATTTAAATGTAAATTTTTATTGATTCTTTGGGAATTTCACATCATGTACCTCAATCCCACTCATTTCCAAGTCCTTGCATACCCTCCTCTCATCCTCATAGTGGCCCCCAATAAAAAATTTAATTAAAAACAAAACAAACATTCCTCCATCTTTCCCACCTCTCCAACCCTTCTTCATTCATCTTAGTGGCATTGGGAGGTGCATTGTGTCACACAGTACACCCTTTTGTCCACTTTGTTTTACTTGCAAATGTTCATTGTAATGAGTTGTTGGTCTGGTTCAAGGTCGGTATACCATCAATACTAGACCCTCACTGGAACTCCTCTCAGATATCCTGCTGTTGCCCCAAGTAATGGAGATCCTGTGGCTATAGTACTGCAGGACCAGTCCCTTCACACACTCTGACAGGTCATGGATGGGGTAGATTTTGGAGTGGGCCAACTCAAAGCCCTGGATGTGGGTCTGAGTGGTAGCTGATTTGGTCAGTCCAGGCCGCTGGGACCACCCGCCTCATGCAAGGGGAGGAGCCAGATCTTCTATCCCCACCCCCACCGTGGTGAGGGTTGGGACCAGCACTCCCACGAGGGGCTTGGCCAGCTCATCGGATGCAGTCATCAGCAAGGGGCAGGGCCAGCTATCGCAGCTCCAGCTAAGGGTGGTGTTGGCTCATCACAAGCCTCAGATTTCAACACACACGGTTCCTATGGACCCTGTGGTAACTTGGACCATGGAGGTCAACACAGACCCCAGCTGCAGGAAGACCAAGGACCCAGACAGGGCCCTCAGCAAGCAGCTCAGTCCCAGATGTCACCATGGTCAGGTGGAAGCTCAGGTCACCCAGTTCTGTATGGTGCCAGTGGCAGCATGGCCCTTGGACACCAACAAGGTCTCAGGTGGCTGACCAGAACCCAGGTATCTGCATGTACCTTGGTGGTAACGGGAGCCATAGACTTAATGCAGACCCTGGTGTAGGGCCCAGACACAGACATGGCCCTCAGTGGCAGGTCTATTGCTGTGATAAGCATTATCACCAGAAGCATCTTTGGGAGGAAAGGGTTGATTTCAACTTCAGTCTGTAGTTAATCATCCAGGGAAGTCAGGCCAGGAACTCAAAGCAGAAACCTGGAGGCAGGAGCAGAAGCAGAGACCATGAAGGAATGCTTCTTACTGGCTTACTCTCCTCTTGGCTTGCTCAGTTTTCTTCCTTATACAATCCAGGATCCAGAGGTGGTACCACCCACAGTGAGTTGGGCACTTCCATATCAACCATCAGTTCAAAAAAATGTCCCAAAGGCTTTACTGCAGGCCAATCTTAGGTATTAGTCAAGTTTCCCACTTTTCAGATGACTCTAGCTCGTGTCAAGTTAGTAAACAAAACAAAACAAAACAGTACAATTGATCTTTTGTGAACTTGACACAAAAATACGGAGCTCAGGGAACCATGCAGAAGAGGAGGAGGGGTTGTAGGAGCCAGATGGGTCAAGGACTCCAAGAGCACATGGCCCACAGAATCAACTAACCAGGGCTCATAGGGCTCACAGAGACTGAATTGATAATCTGGGAGCCTGCATGAGAGTGACCTGGGTCCTCTGCATATATGTGACAGTTGTGTAGTGTGGTCTTCTTGTGGGATTCCTAACAGTGGGAGAGGGAGTGCCTCTGACTCTTCCACATATCTTAGGACCTTTCCTCCTACTAGATTGCCTTGTTCAGCCTCGACATGAGGGTTTGTGCCTAGTCTGAGTTGCAGGGGTGAGACGTGCAGGGGAGGGCTGGAAGGACTGGAGTTAGGAGAAATTGCAGTTGGGATATAATGAATGTAAAGAATAAAATTAAAAGTAAAAAAAAATTAAGTTGGCAAATTTTTCATTTTGGTTTCCAATTGCCTAGTCTTATTGTAACTTGTTATGCCATGTTCAGATGATATCCCTTGGAGGCCTGCTCTTTTCTGGAGGTAAATGGAGGAGTGGATCAGGGGGAGAGAAGAGGTTGCTGGGGTGGGTGGGGGAAGTAGCCGAGGGAGGAAAAACAGCAGCAGGATGGGGATGTATTGTATTAGAGAAGAATAAATAAAAGAAAAAAAAAAGGAGGAAAGAAAGCAGGCTGAGCAAACTAGTAAGCAGCACTCCTCCATGGCCTCTGCATCGTCTCTTACTTCAAGGTTCCTGCCCTGATGAACAGCAATATGAAAGCATAAACAAAATAAACCCTTTCCTTCCCCGCGAAACAAAAACAAACAACAAAACCATACATTTTGATTTTCTCCCCAGCCTTCATATTAATACCACAATACAGAACATAATATTACCTTAAAAATTCCACAGTCTTTAAAAGATTGATCTCTTTAAAATATCCCAAGTCTTAGCCGGGCAGTGGAGGCGCAGGCCTTTAATCCCAGCACTCAGGAGGCAGAGGCAGGTGGATCTCTGTGAGTTCGAGGCCAGCCTGGGCTACCAAGTGAGTTCCAGGAAAAAGGCACAAAGCTACACAGAGAAACCCTGTCTTGAAAAACAAAAACAAAACAAAAATATCTCAAGTCTCTACAAATCCAAGTCTCTTAACTGTGGGCTCCTGTAAAGTAAGCTACATATTTTTTATTTCTAGAGGGGAGAATCAGGGCATAGTCACAACCAAATCAAAGTCAAATCAAAAGCACAAGGTTTAATGTTTAGAAATCACTCACAATCCTCTGGGCTCTGAAGGTCCTTGCATATGCCATTTCATAGCACACATAGTCATCTCCTAGGTTCCGGCTGGCTCCACTCTATAGCTGCTGCTATCCTTGGTGGTCATCCCATGGTCCTGGCATCTTCAATATTTGCTAGTGTCTTCCCAATCAGCACCTTCACTAATGGTTTTTCTGCCTGTTTTGGGGGACTCTGACCCTGCTACATGGTCCCAAACCCCAGCTTCTTTCCACAACCCCTTCAGTCCTAGGGTTTCTACTACAACTGAATCTACACTTTTAACTAATGGCCTCTTCCGGGATCTCCCGGCACCAAGCCTTACCTTCTCCTTGTGATTCCTCCAAGCTTTTACAGGACCAACTGGGAGACTTACCAAGTTTGGCTGCAGCATGAGATGTAGCCTTGGCTCCCTCTGGACCACAGCTTCTGTATGCTTACCTTGAGAAAATATTTTAACACAATTTCACCTCAATTATGCTGGTCTGTTTTTTTGTTTGTGTTTTTTTGTGGTTTTTTTGTTTGTTTTTGTTTTTGTTTTTGAAGACAGGGTTTCTCTGTGTAGCTTTGTGCCTTTCCTGGAACTCACTTGGTAGCCCAGGCTGGCCTCGAACTCACAGAGATCTGCTTGCCTCTGCCTCCCAAGTGCCAGGATTAAAGGTGTACACCACCACCGCCTGGCGCTGGTCTGTTCTTAATCACAGCTGATTTCTCAGACCTCACTGTCTTGGGTCTCTTGTTAAACACAGACAATTCTTCAGACCCCACTGAAAAGAACCACAGGTTCTTAACTAAAAATAGTACAGGAACAGCACTGAGAGGTTCAGTCTTTAAGGGACTCTCAAACTTCCCTTTGGAACTTCACAAGCCAGACATCTGTCATTTGCCCTGCTCTCAGAATTATCTTCCAAATTCCTACAAAAGCTTATTAAGATCTGAACACTCAATGTTTTTATTCCATTCCAAAGGCCCATACAGTCAGTCCTACAACCCTCCCTGGTCCACAAACTCCACGGTTCAGTCTTTAGAGAAATGCCCCATGATTCCAGTACCAATTTCTCTCTTAGATTGCTTTCTCTTGTAGTTTGTAGTCCAGGGAAGTCAGGCCTGGAACGCAAAAGAGAAAGCATGAAGGAGTGCTGCCTATGGCTTGTTTTCCTTTTAGCTTGCTCAGTTTGCTTTCTTATACAACTAAGGATCACCTACCCAGGGATGGCACAGCCTACAGTGGGCCAGGCCCTCCCACATCAAGCCTCAACCAAGAAAATGTCCCACAGGCTTGCCCACAGGCCAGTCTTGCAGAGGCATTTTTTCATTCAAGGTTCCTTCTTCTCAGACAGCTCTAGCTTGTGTCAAGTTGACAAAAAGCCAGCAGGACAAATACTAACAGGCTTGGAGAATACTGGGTTTGGACCTTTCCTTTATAATAAACATCTCATGAAATCAATGACTAGGACAATGAGTTTATATATAAAGTATATAGTTATAACAGAAGACTTTCAGGTAAAGAACTAAGGCACAATATCTCCCTTCTTAGAGAGAGTCAATCTAAATAGGCTTGTCAGCCACCTGGGCAGGACCAAGTTCCTCCAGAAAAGTTAGTTATTTTGGAGATTCCTTGCAAAATAATATAAAGAATTTTTCATATGTATTTCCCAGATGGCTAATAATGTTGAACACTTCTACAAGTATTTAGTGACCATTTATGTTTCTTCTTTTCAGAACTGTGTACTCAGTTTGCTAGCCCACTTGTTTGATATTTGATATTTAATTATTTGATATTCCTTAAATATTCTAGAATGAGCTCCCTGTTGGTTGTAAGCAGGTTAAAAGAAAGGGCAGAGGGGGGGGGCGTCAATAAGAACAAAGTGTGTAATAAAAATGGCATAATGAACCCCCTGATTGTATATGTTATCCTAAAAACTGATTTAAAAAAGAAAATACTGTAATGCCTGCCCAAAATTTATGTGCTCACAGTGATCTCTTTGATCATTGTCTGCTCTTATCATTTGAGCATGCACCATTCTATGAAATCAACATGACCTGTCTTCTATGCTGATCATACTTTGTGTATCTCACACAGATACTATCATGGGAGATCACAAGGACCAGAGAAATAATAGGAGTTAAGACTGAGATCCTAATGACACCAGAATTCTTTAAATGTTTATTATTCATCACTAAACACTTTTAGGTTTTCAGATATCATTTTTGGTGGCTTATTTTGTTTTGAGAGAGGGTCTCACACTATAGTGTATGCTGGCCTGAACTCACCAAGTAGCCAAGGCTGGCTTTAAACTTACGCTAATGGTAGTATCTTAGTGTTCTGAGTGCTAACAATACAGGTGTGAACCTCCATGCCCAGCTTGGATATCTTTTTATGATTTCTGACTTAATGCCATTGATGTCAGAGGACATAAGTTACAAAATTTGTATCCACTTAAACTTACGCTTGTATAAGTCTCATCTTTGCATTTGAAAAAAAAATGTGATTCTGGAAATGTATTCCAGAATGTCTGCTCCAATATAGTGCTTTCTATATGTGACAGGAAAGCTACATCCACAAAATTTCAACAATATTGCCTAAACAAGACCTAAACTATGAGCACATCAGTTGACATGCCAGTGTGGAAGGTTTCACAAGGCCACACACAGAGATGAAGAGCTATAGACAATTAATGACTATTGAGAAAGAGAAAGGGAGAGGGAAAGGGAGAAAATATCAGTCTTTCCCAGGTATGAACCTCTTAATTGGCTATTGAATCACAAGTGGTCAGCTCTAAACACATACACATATGAGCAGTACAAAAACGAACTTTGCAGGTTATATTTATGAATGTGTGTGGCAATAATAATTGAAGAATTATGATGAATTTGAGAAGGCAAAGTTAGGGGGTCATGGGAGGGGTCTGAGGTAAGAGAGAAAGGGGAGGTAGGATTAAAACAGTACTTATACATGAAATTCTCAAAACTAAAACATGTTTCTAAATATTCTGTATTTATATCACTGATTATGCTGATCACTACTATTATTTTCCTTTTTATATTCTTTTCTCCCTGATTATAACATGTAATAGTCTAATGGTTGCTTGAATAAATGAGTCATGCTGACATTTAAAATATATGAAAACTATGCAAGAAATCATTATCTGTATTTTTAAAGGACACTTGAGACATGGTAGTTGACTAGTCACACAAAACATACCTACTACACATACAAACTTGAGAAGGTACAGGTAGCAAAGCAGAAAATTCAGGGTCTCTTTAAAGGACAGAAATAGAGTGTGTTTCTAGACTGATTAATTTAGAGAATGAAAAATACCTCAGTAGAAAGCTAAGTGACAATGAAATCAAACAATAACCAAGATTTTTGGATTGACTATGAGATTAATAAGTGTCTCTAATTCTCCAAACACAAGACTCTGTCTTCCTCCTCTTTGTATTGACCTTTTCCCAGGCCTGTGTAGTTTTGTAACCCTGTGAAGTTTCCCATTCCGGTGTAGTGAGGGCAATAAATTGCAATAGTATGAGCTCTTTTTGTTTCCTGAAACTATAATAAAATAACTGTGAGTCAAAAGCCAAAATATCACACAATTTTAAGCCAAGTGTTAGATAGGCCCCAGCTTTGGCCAGTGGGGTAGTAGTCCTCAGTCTCCCTGAAAGCATACCATGTATATCCCCAGAGAACACTCTGACACCACAATACACAGAAAAATTACATCAATGAAGTAGAAAGAGGCGATCTTGATACACTAATGTAACTAGTCCTGGGGGAACAAAGATGTAATGCAAGAATCAGAGCAGGTTCCTGGATGCTGCCAATGCTAATGCGAAGCTGAAATATGCAGAGGCCAGATAGAGCAGCCACCCAGATAGCTGATGGAATTCATTGATTATATACCAGGCTATCACCCCTGGACTCAACTTGTGACTCCTCACTGAAGAATGTCATTTGTATGTACGTTGAAGTCACTGAGGAGAGCTGTCACTGGACTAAAACTATATTACACATAACTGCTGGAACCATGAAAAGCACTGCATTAATGAAACAATCACATTTAAACAATATTCACATTAGCTTGCTTCAAGAAATTGGGTGATTTATTAAAATGCGCTTATTAAAACTTTTCAAAATGCTGTATGTTAGATGGTCAATGAAGTCACATGGGTTGCTATAGAACTTCAAACTCGCGTTCTAACGCCTTTTAACGGATCTGAATCTCCATCATACACTTTGTGCTGCCGCTACAAGTTCAGCCAGGAGGCCAAGCTGCTGGGTTGACCTATTGCCCAGGATGGGTTATCTGCGACGGTCTCGCCACCGTCAACGCCACCGCTGCCCACTTCGCTTCTCAAGAACCAGGGCTAGCTATCCGTTGTTGTTTACGACACCACTCACTGTCTTTCCAGCGTCTCAAGTGAGGCAGAACTACCACCGCGACTGCGAGGCCGCTGTCAACAGCCATGTCCGAGAGCAGCTCCACGCCTCCTATGTCTACCTGTCCATGGCCTTCTACTTTGACCGTGAAGATGTGGCTCTGAAGAACTTGACAAGCTTCTTCCTGAACAAGTCGCATGAGTGTACTGCGCATGCTGAGATGTTCCTGGCACTGCAGAACCAGCGTGGTGGCCGCATCTCTCTCCGCACTGTCAGCAAGCCAGACCGTAACGACTGGGTTGGCGTCTTTCCAGCCATGGAGCGTGCCTTTCAACTGGAGCTGACCCTCAACCAAAGCCTTGTGGCCCTGCACCAGCTAGCCACTAGCAAGAGTGATGCCCATCTGTGTGACTTCCTGGAGAAGAATTTTTTGAGCAAGCAAGTTGAAGCCCTCAAGGAGATGAGCCGCTACGTGACCAACATGCGCCAGATGGACTCTCCAGAAGACCGCACAGTTGAGTATCTATTTGGGAAACTTACCCTGGCTGACATCAATAAAGAGAACTGAGCTGGACTTTCTTCACAACCCTGAATTCTCCAGGCGACTAGACTGGATGCCATACTGACCTTCCAGCAAGTTTTTCCTTCCCCCTTTACCATTGTTTCCAATAAACTTACTTGATCTCAGTCAAATTAAAGTGTTCAGTTTACTTATTTTACTTACCATTACTTTAAAAGAATAAAGGCATATCCCTTTCCAGGTCTAAAATGTCTATCCAGGATTCTATTTTCACACCCCTGGCCCATCCTCTTACAGCTCAAAATTTCCAAAGGGTGGAGGGGAAAGGTGATCCAAGGGCCCCCAGAGACCACCTTTTATAAACCCTGTGAGAATAGGTGGTTAGGTATGATGGGGTGTGACGAGGTGGGTGGCCTGAAACCTGGTATCTGTGCTTAGTAAGTGTAAGCACATGGTGCAGCTGAGCTCCAAGTAGAACAGAGATGGGGTGGGGATTAAAATAAGCAGCGGATCTGGGGGAGAGGGGAGGGGAGGGGAAACTAGGAGCAAGAGAGAGGGGAGGCTCTGGTTGGGATGTTGGAGAGAAGAAGAAAGAAGAAGAAAAGACAGGATGTTAGACCAGGTATTATTCAGTTATAGAGTGTTTCCTTGACCTATAAGTTCCTCAGGTTTATCTCTATCACTACCACAAACTAAAAACAGGGACCTTCAACTTCACCTGAAGACTTTTAATACAATAACATATACAAACATTAGGTTTCTTGATTCTAGGGAGGAAGAGAGAGAGGGGAGAATGACCCAGAACTTCTGATTAGCCCTGGGTGGCAGGGCTACTAGAAGTGAATGAACCACAGTGTCACCAGTGGGTGCACACACAGTCCTTTTGGAATACTTTTACTTCTGTTATTTCCAAATGACATCTGTTCCCTTGAAGTGACCTGATACCACAAAAGCTCTACAACCTCCACAGAAGGGCTAAAATACCTGAGGTCCCTTGAGATATCCATATTTGTGGTATTGAAAATAAAATAACTCCCTGAGTGACTCAGGCTGCTTTAAAAAAATATAGTAATATGGAAACATGGGGGAACATTGAAAGAGGGTAATCACTTAGAAACCTGTCAGGACAGAACTGATAGAACATATATATAATAGTGGATTTGTTAGCTTTGCTGGGGATTGCTGCAATGGCCATCTTCAGGCTAGAGATCTAAGGGGAAGAGAAACTGCTCAAGAATTTGGGAGCCTAAGGTCTAGAGAGACTATGAAGCAACTGGCACCCAGTGCTAAAGATTTGAAAGCCCCCACATCATAAATTGGAATTAAAAGGCTGAAAAACCCCGGAATGGAAGCAGCAACAGCAGCAGCAGCAACAACAACAAAATAATAAATATCCATGTTCTGGGTGATTTCCTGTCAACTTGACACAAGCCAGGTTCACCTGGGAACACAGAACCACCCCAGTTGAGAAAATGTCTTTATCAGATTGGCCTGTAGTCAAGTATGTGGGGGCACTTTCTTGTTTAACGTTAGATGTGGTAGGATCCAGCCAGCTGTGGTTAGTGCCACCCATGGGCAGATGGGGAGACTTGTATAAAAAGCAGGCTGACCACTCCCACAATCTCTGTGCCATCCTTATCCCAGCACATCATGTAGGCTGGACAGACTGTAGGCCGAAGGTTATGTGGCTGGGTTGGTACAATCTGAGACCCAGGCCACTAGAGTGACTCCATCCCTGACACTTCCTGGAGTGCCAGGACCCAGAGGCAGAATGGCCCAGAGACCTAGGATAGAACTAAACACGACTGGAGAAAAATGTCAACGTAGTGATGCCCAACTGTATTCTGCTATATTCATAGATTGGTCCCTAACCTAATAGTCATCAGAGAGGTTTCATCCAGCAATTGGTTGAAACAGATGCAGAGACTCATAGTCAAATTTTAGGCGGGGCTCAAGAAATCATGCTGAAAAGAGGGAGGAAGGATTGTAGAGATGCCAAGGACACCACAAGAAAACCCATAGAATCACCTAACCTGGGCTCATAGGAGTTCACAGAGACTGAATTAACAGCCAGGGAGCCTGCATGTGACCGACATAGGCACTTTCCTTATAGGTGACAGTTGTGTAGTTTGGTCTTGTGGGACTCCTAACAGTGGGAACAGAGGTTGTCTCTAACTCTTTTGTTGACTTTTGGGACCCTACTCCTCATTCTGGGTCGCCTTGCCTGGCTTTAATACATGGGAGGTACTTAGTGTTACCACAACTTGATATGGCACGCTTTGTTGATGGGAGGCTTGCCTCTTTCTGAACAGAAACAGAGGAGTGGATGGGGGATGGTCAGAGGGAAGCTGGCGGGGAGGTACTGGGAGGAGAGGATGGAGGGGAAACTGAGGTTGGGGTGTAAAAAAAAGCAGGCTGAGCAAGCCAAGGGGAGCAAGCCCCAAAGCAGTGTTTCCCCTTGGCCTGTGTTTCAGTTCCTGCCCTGATTTCCTTTAGACAGACTAGGACCTGGCAGTTGTAAGAAGGAATAAACCCTTTCTCCTCCAACTTGCTTTTGGTTGTGGCGTTAGAAAGCAAACAATCCCCTCTCTGAAAGAGTGGAGTCTGTCCATCCATGTGGTTTTTTCCTATCTCTTTTGCTTCTTTTGTCTCACATAGAGTTCCAGCCTACTTGGTGGTGTTGCCTCTAATTCCTGGCGGAACTTTCCCGCTCAGGTTGCTGGCCCTCATACCAACCCTTTTTAGAAACAATTTCACATCCACACCCAGAACTATGCTTCATCAACTTTCAAGACTTCTCTCCACACTTTCAAGTTGACAATCAAGATTAATGGGAGAGACCTTGTATCTAGACCAGGTGAGAGAGTGGTATGGCTTACATTGCAGTGTAGCTGAAGAAATGATATCATGCATGTTCTAGATGGGTTTGAACACATCAGTAATGAAATAAAAATGACAAAATAGTCTTGGTTCCAAAGTTTGGCTTTGAGCCCCTGACTTGATGACTATCAGCATGGGGATATTTGTAATGGGAACACCCAGATGGAGGATTGAGTAAACATTGATGTTTCTGTTATATATAAAAGTAGACATTTATTATAGAAGGCTAGAAAAACGAACAAGACTTCCTCCTACTAGGAGTCAAGTCAGATTTTCAAATAGGCATATGGCATGGTGATGAAGTGTAGACAAACTCACCAGGAAAGGGGGGGGGGATAGATCAGTGGTTCCCAACCTGTGGGTCACGACCCCTTTTGGGGTTGAATGACCGTTTCACAGGGGTCATGTAAGGCCATCAGAAAACACGAAAACACCCCATTCATAACGGTGTCACAAGTACAGTTATGAAGTATCAGTGAAATAACTTTATGGTTGGGGGTCACTACAACATGAGGAACTGTATTAAAGGGTCACAGCATTGGGAAGGCAGAGAACCACTGGCACAGATAGAGAGAGGGTGTGGAAATTCCTGTTCTAGATCTAGGGCAGCTGACATCTGGGGGAGGGCTCCTGTGTTAGAGCACTCAGGGGGCTCCTCTTCCCACTTTGACTATTACGTTTTTACCTTATTCCAAGGTTTTTGCAAGGCTACTCTGTTGCTGTCAGGCTCAGGATGACATTTGGCTTCTCCTTTTAATATGGGGGAAGTGTTTTTCAGTGGCTCTGTCTGAATGCTAATAGGTGCAAGGAATTTTTTCCTAGTGAATACAGTTTCCACAAAGAAAATATGTAACATTAACTCTACTTTTTTTTCCATTTCCCTTACAATATTTTCCCTCTCTCCTTCCATTCCTTACTAGGCTGTATGAAATTCCTCTCATGTAAATCCTAAGGTTAGTCTTGGCTGTGACCCAATTCTCTGAGACCCTTCCTTTCTTCTGTGCGTAAGTGGGTTACAAAAGTGAAAATAAAATCTCTAAGGTACATGTATTACTTTCATCTTCTTAAATGTGGAAGATTACTTTGAACTTTTCTTAAAATTCCAACACATCGGCAGGGCCTGCTTTCCTCCTTCAGCGCCATTTTGTGGCTGGGAGACCTGCAAATGAAGGTTAAAGGCCACCGCCAGGGCTGAGGCAGAAGGAGGGGGGAGGGGCGGGAGAAGGGGGGGGGGCGGGGTGCGGATGGCGGCTGTGGCTTGCCCTTGGCCTATGTGACTCGTGGCGCCCGCGCAGCCTCCCGCTGGAAAGGGTGCAAGATGACCAACAAAGAACCTCTTCCTAAAAAGGTCCGTTTGGGCGAAACAGACTTCAAAGTTATGGCACGGGAGGAGTTGATTCTAAAACGGAAACAATAAGAAGCATACGTTCAAGCTTCGGAGGGAAAGTACACAGATCTTAATTCAAACAGTGTGACTGGCTTAAGGGAATCTGAAGGAAAACTCAAGCAGCAACAGCAGGAATCTGCACGCAGGGAAAATATTCTTGTCATGATTAGCAACCAAGGAATAGGAGGTGCAAGAGAGTACTACTCAAATCGAGTACCTCAAGCAAGTCCAGCAGCCGAGTGTTACCCAAACTGTGATCAACTTGTTTTTCCTAAAACAACCCAGCGATCAACTTGTTTTTCCTAAAAATGAAAGGTGAACTGGAACAGACTAAAGACAAACTGGAACAAGCCCCAAATGAACTGAGTGCCTGGAAGTTTATGCCTGATAGGTCAACAAATCATACTCCCCAGTCAAGACTTCCCTGATAGTCCCACCTCGAGAAAGCTGTGGTGGGACAGCCAAGGACTCCCCGTTCCACACCAAGACTCAGACTTTTTGAGCCCAAACAGCCACATTCTTATACTGTCCAGCTTGCAATGGTTAATGTAAAGCTTACCAGATGAACCTTGTGTTTCAGCTTTTCTCTTCCCCTTCCCCTTGCTTCAGAGCCAGATGCCGTCGGACCATTCCAAAGAAGAGGCCACCTTGGAAAAATTCCCCTTCTAGAACATGTAGAACAGTTGAGAAATGTTTCTGTTTGAAGAAAATAGAGGGGACAACAGAAGTCTTAAGTCTGTGGCACACTGTGTCTTCAGACCGTTTGGGGGATTGAAAACCTACAGGTTTTAAATCATGAATTGAACATGTAAAATTCCAGTAAAATGTAAAAGTGGAATGTGCATGGCTCTTACCCTTGAGCATGGTGACTTAGAGACACTGTACATCAATTATGCCAATAAGACTCTGGACTTCATGATGGTTGAACTACTGGGTCAAAACTCAAATGAGGAGAATTTTGCCATTAAAGGATTTACATGCTAAGAACCAATTTCTAATAAACTTCGAGACAATCATGTCATAACTACCAGTACAAGTGGTGCATATATGTATCTATTAGCTCTGAGCTTTCTATTACATAATGGAGCCTTAAACGTATGTGTTTTTTTTTATCAATGGTTTGTTCTTTGAATGGTTGCGGAAACTGTAGATAACCTTAATGGAGGACTGTACAAACGTGAAAGTGTGGTCTCACACTGCAGGTTTAAAGTGTTTGAAGCATTCTGGGTATTCATTTCACAACTAGATTGTATAGGAATGGGCCGTGAAGAGACTCCTGTTACTCAGTAAACCCTCATCTCACTCAGCAGGCACATGTTGAACAGCATTGTCGTTGGTGTGAAATGGGGATGTGTTCCTTCATTGTATTTGGGCCTTTTGTATCGAATTCTTGATATTAAATTAAATGTGCCTTGAATTAGTTGTTTTTTTATTCAAGGAATATTCTGATAATTTTGTTGTATTCTTTAATAATTTTCTTTGGGGGCTGTGGAGAGCACATCAACACTTTGGAAAAATTATTCTGTGCTCTTCAAAGTGAAGGAAAAGGCTGTCTTGTTGAAAACACTTTATTCCAGGTGACAAGACTTGGCATTTGGCCCCAGGATATTGCAGTAGACTATAATGAGGGACAGTCTCACAAGGTTCATGCTATAAGATTGTGGAAATAATGTGTTGGAACTGTGGGCTGGCCCAGTGAGACTTGGTGTGAATTGGAAAATGGTATAGTGATGATTCTAGCAGACTCACTTGCTCATTTAGATAAACGAGGCTTCATGCTTCCATCCAAGCCTGGAGGTGAGTTTTTTTTTTTTTTTTTCATCTGTAAGTCACCAGTTTGAATTTTCACTTGGTGATAATGGAGTCTGAGATGAGTAGAAGATAAATATTCCAGCTTGTTCCAATGTATAAGAGCAGTTTTAACAAGGGTGGCTTAAGTTCTCTTAATCTTTCAAATCAGTTCCAAACAGGCAAAAAGTTAATGGTGAAATGCTGAATGCTTATCCAGGAGAATCAAGAGCTTGGAAGGCAGCTGTCCCAGGGCAGTACTGCACAGCTTGAAGAAGAGTGAGGAGCTTAAAAGCAGTCAGGATGAGCTGAATGACTTCATCATTCAACTTGACGAAGAGGTAGAGGGTATGCAGAGCACCATTCTAGTTTTTCAGCAACAGTTGAAGGAGACATGACAGCAGTTGGAGCAGTGCCACCAGCCACAGTCTCAAGCTTCAGCCCCAAGTACCAGCAGGACTACATCTTCTGAACCTGTAGATCAGGCAGAGGCCACAAGCAAAGACTGCAGTCGTCTGGCAAATGGACCAAGTAATGGCAGCTCCTCCTGCCAGCAGATGTCTAGGTCTGGATTTCACAGGGAGGGGAACACAACTGAGGATGACTTTCCTTCTTCTTCAGGGAATGGTAATAAGGCCTCCAACAGCTCAGAGGAGAGAACTGGCAGAGGAGGTAGTAGTTACATGAACCCACTCAATGTGGGGTATGAAAGTGTAGACTCTCCCATGGGCAGGGAAAATTCTCTCAGACATCACTCAAATGACACAGACTCCAGCCATGACCCTCAAGAGGAGAAAGCAGTGAGTGGGAAAGGTAATCGAACTGTGGGTTCCCACCACATTCAGAATGGCTTGGACTCAAGTGTAACTGTACAAGGTTCAGTTTGGGAATATTTTTCCAGCAAATTTTTACAGTGTCATTTAATTTGGGAGAGGATGCTGTCAAAAATTAATGCATACTTTTGTCACAATTTGCCTTTTTGTGGGTGTGTTTTTTGTTTGGTTCCTTTTTTTTTTTTTTTTTTGCTTTCTTTTTCTTTTCCTTTTTTAGTGCCACTTTGAACATCCTAACAGTTAGTTACTTTGAACGTTGCTGAAAGAACATTTTGTGTAGGGTCAAGTTATTTTTATATGAGTTAATGTGAAGTTGTAAATGGGAATCTATAATGATGATGTCTGTATAAATCTGTGTCTATCTAGAACCTGTGATGTGTAAGGACATTCTTACTCATGCTGATATATACAATGCATCATTCAGACTTGTTAGAGTGGGCTTATGACTGCCAAGTTTGCCCAGTACAGTAGTTTTTATCACTAAAAAGTTAGACTTGGAGTCCTATAGTAGTTTCAGTGTTAGTGCATTCATCTTTAGGGGACTGAATGTTTAAGAAATCTGTGTGCATAGTTACTAAGTTTTTATGAACTCTTGTGTCCTGTTACTGCATATTGCCCTGTGACTCCACTGTATCTCACTTGTACTGACCAAACCTAAATAAAAAATTTTATTATTAAAAAAAATTCCAACACATTTAGCTGTTCTGTATTATCCTTCTCATTTTTCCCATAATACGTTGGCATTTTATTAAAAGTTAAGATTATAGCATCATTTTTTATATAATGTAATTGAAAATGTTTACAATTTTATTCAGAACATAAAAATCTTACAGAAATTTGACTAAGTGAGTGAATTTTTAAGAACATGGAAAAATTTATAGATATTGCTCCAAAGAAATATACAAATGACCAGAAACCACACAAAAAGGTACACAACTTCACTGGCCATTGCAGAAATTCACACTAAAACTGCAGTGATGTGCCACTATGTAGCTATTATAATGGCTACAGAGAAAAGGCAAAAATAACTGTGACTAGAAGAGAAAAAGCAATGAACCCCTCCTGCATTGCCCATGGGAAAATAAAATGATGTTCTCACTTCTAAAGGTAGCTTGGCATTTCCTCCCAATGTTAAACATAAAGTTACAAAATGCTCAATAATCCTAATTGTCAGTATAATCCAAGAGAAATAAAAACATTTCCACATAAAATCTTGGGCGTGGAAGATAGCTCAATTGGTAAAAATGTTTGCCACTTAGGCATGAGGACCTGAGTTTGGATTTTCTGCACCCACATAGACACTGGGTATGCAACGAGGGTGTGTAACTGAGCGAGCACTGGGTGGGATGGGGAGAAAAAGGGCAGATCCCTGGAGCATTCACACCAGGCAGCTTAGCCAACTGACGAGCTCTAGGATCAGAGAGACTCTGTCTCCAAACACAAGAGTGAGTGCAATTGAGGAAAACATCCAATATGTACATATGTATGCAGGTATTTGTGTGCACGTGTGTGTACATGGATGTGTGGAGGTCAGAAGTTGATGTTGGATGTTTTCCTCAATAGCATCATTTTTAATGCCAAGGAAATGGAAGTGCTTTAGTTATACTTGTTTTCTTACTGTACTTCTTTGCTTTGAGGACCTCTGAGTTTGTCTCCAATGTTCTCTGTTGAAACACATGTCCATTCATTGATCTTTGCTCCAGCTGGCGTGTCGATATGGACGGGAAAATCTCATAGGGGAAATTGCAGTTTCCCTCAGGATGACCCCTAACTGATTATTCCATACCAGGAGGGCACTCCCTGCAAAAGTACATACAAGGAAATAAAAACAATAAACTGATTTAGCAGGTTGGGTTTATGTGTGTGCATGTGTGAGTGTGTAAAACAATGACAATCAAGGGAAAAGAAGCCATGAATTTGAGAGGGAGTGGAGGGCACGGAAGGAGCAGTGGGGGGATGATGTGAATACAGTACACATATGTGAACTTTAAGAAGTAAGTTTAACAAATAAAAAAGAAAGAAAGCATATATGGAGCAACCAGTGTCTTAGTGTTCCAGATTTTAACTTTCCGGAAGAATCTTTTCTTTTTGTTTCTATGATAAAATTTGGTGTTGTGCCTTCTCACCTCAGATCCCCTGGGTTCAAATCTCAGTTTAGCTGCTCACTTGGGTGGTCTGAGGTGAGTCTTTAGCTCCTCCCCCTCTGTCTCTTCACATGAAATGTATGGATACTACACCAGTCCCATTTAACTGTTGATACTAAATGAGTTAAGGTATGGTTAATAGTTAATTTTAACCGTCAGCTTTATTGGATTTGGAACTATTTATAGGAGACAAGTAAAGCACACTAATGTTTCTAAATGCTTCTACCAGAGGATTTCCAGGAAGGATAATGAAAAGTGGGTGAAAGCACCCTGCACACAGAGGGCATCATCCCAGGGGATGACGGCCTACATAGATTAAAAGGACAGAAAGACATCTCCATGATGTGAACTGCTCTGCACCACCACTCACGTCCTACCAACCTGGACAGAACCCTCAGGAAGTTTGAGACAGAACAGCTCTGTCCTTTGTAAATGTTCATTTCGCAGATATTTCCTAACAGTGACACAAGGGCCTAGCTGATAGTGTAGGTAAGGAATTTGTAAGAAAGCCTTGCCCATAGCAGTTAAATGTTTTTTGTGTTATCCTTCCTTCCTTTCTCGTCATCACTAGCATTAATTGTAAACTCTGGGACACTTACTTTTGAGAATTTACAGTTGATGTCTATGCTTGGCCACTGGGTGTCTCTCTTGCATTTATAATAATATGCTATTCTGTCTTATTTACCATGTCCTTTGCCTTACAGAAGCTTCTCAGTTTTAGGAAGTCCTATTTATTAATTGTTGCTCTCAGTGTCTTTGCTACTGGTATTATATTTAGGAAGTGGTCTCCAGTGTCAATGTGTCCAAGACTACTTCCTACTTTCTATTCTATCGGGTTCAGAGTTACTGGATTTATCTTGAGGTCTTTGGTCCATTTGGACTTGAGTTTTGTGCATGGCAATAGATATGGATCTATTCACAATCTTCTACATGTTGACATTCAGTTATGCCAGCACCATTTGTTGAAGATGTTTTCTTTTTTTCCAGTGTACAGTTTTGGCTTCTTTGTCAAAAATTGGGTGTTCATATGTGTGTGGATTAATGTCAGGGTCTTCAATTCAATTCCATTGGTCCACATGTCGGTTTTTACGCCAGTACCAAGTAGGGGATGGGGAATAATAACATAAGGGAATGGGATGGTCAAGCTGGAACAGGGATGGAGTGGGAGAACAATGAAAGAGATACCATGATAGAGGGAGACATCACAGGGATAGTGAGAAACCTGGTACTAGGGAAGTTCCCAGGAATCCACAAGGATGACCCCAGCTTAGACTACTAGCAATAGTGGAGAGGGTGCCTGAACTGTCTTACCCCAGTAATCAGATCAATGAATGCCCTAACTGTCATCATAGAGCCTTCATCCTGTAACTGATGGAAGCAGATGCAGAGACCCACGGCCAAACATCAGGCCAAGCTCCAGGAGTCCAGTCGAAGAGAGGGAAAAGGGATTCTATGAGCAAGGGGCATCGAGATCATGATGGGGAAACCTACAGAGAGAACTGAACCAAACTAGTGGGAACTCATGAAATTTAGACGAACACCTATGGAACAGTAGCATCAAGATCCATCCCTGGTGCATGAGCTGGCTTTTTGGAGCTCACTACCTATGGTGGGACACCTTGCATAGCCTTAATGCAGAGGCAGGGGCTTGGACCTTTCTCTACTTGAATGTACCAGGTTCTGCTGACTCCTCATGGGAGGCCTTACCTTGTCAGAGGAGAGAATGGAGGGATGGGTTAAGGGGGGAAGGCTGGGAGGTGTGAGGCGGGAAGAGAGGAGGATCTATAATTGGTATGTAAAATGAAAAAAAAAAATCTGCCCTGCATGCTTTCAAAGGAAAGCCTTAATGCTGTTGGCCTGTCGGGTGCCAGATTTGGGAAAGGTACTTTACTATTCCCACTGTCTCAAACTGGAGACTGTAGGCAAATATTGCTGTGGCAGTTTTCCATAGTGATCTCCTCCTATTTGTTTCTATTTTCTCCCCTAGAACTCTTTGTATATAATCTCCAACTCAGGCTGCCTGACGCCCCTGCTTCTAGCCTGAGCTTCTTTTTGCTTCTAAAATGTACAAGGACAGAAAGTTGAAGTGCCAACTCTGACCCCCATTGACATTAGATGAAAGGGACAGGAGTTGGTAGTCGATGGTGGGAAGAGAATGAGCAAAAGGAACTCCATGAAGGCTACCGATAATGCTGTAACTAAAATATATAAATCTCCTTAAGATTCAACATGTAGCTTTTGAAAATCTCACTGCCCTGGCAAATCTCAAATCATCTATATGGTGAGATTTAAAGAAGTAAGCACGGAGAAGGAGAAATCCTTCTTAAGGAGTTGAGAAACACCTACTGGGGAAGTGGCATTGAATTGAAGGACAGGTGGAGTTGCACAGGTGAAGAAGAGAGGAAAACCTGAGTAGTTATGCTTATCTGCTGCAGCAGAACCAGTAGAGAGAATGGTGGTGCATAACATATCACAGAACCCAATACGTTTTGTTAAAGGAATATCTATTTAGCTTAAAAGACAAACCAACAAAATGGGTGTTTCTTTTTGTAGTGTTTTTCATTTAGGTATATTTATATTTCTAAAATTTATTTTAAATTGGGGCTTTAGTTCTCAATAAAGATTATACAAAACTAAACTTTCAGGGGCTGCAGAGATGGCTCAGCTGTTAAGAGCATTTGATGTTCTTGCAGAGAACCCCAGTTCAACTCCCAGTATCCATGGCATGTGGCTCACACTGCCTATAACTCTTCCCCTAGGGTATCCAATGACATACACATAAATAAAAACCTTTTAAAAGATTAAGACAAATACAAATAAATTAATTAAATTATCCCACAAGATAAAATAGAATAAATTTCCTAGTGCACATGGTAAAATTAATATCATATGTAATACATATAAACCAAAGTAATATTAAACACATATGTGGAAATACAGATAAAATAGAAGCCTACTTCTCCCCACTAAAGGCAGTAGCTTTCTTTACATATTAATACAATTTAAATGTCCCACAGTAAGAAACACGATTGGAAAAGATTGTAATGACTCAAAAATGAGTACACCTTAAGCAGCCTCAGTGATGAATATGCAACTATTTAGGACCTGTCAATAAGGACTAGTGAGGTATAGTTCCACTTGGTTGCCCTCAATTAGATGACTGGTGGTCCTCAATGAAGGCAAAATGAGAGACAGGCTACAAAGAAAGTCAACACATTGACTTGCTGAAATATGTAAACATTTTAATCTAGAGGATCCAATTGTAATTTCTGTGAATGTGACATACAAAATACGTCAAATATCTGAATTATTATAGGATATTTATTGAAATTATATAAAATGAAATGTAGCAAGCTTTCTTGGATCACCAGCTCCCAAAACATGACACTGAGACTTATTATTAATTATGAATGTTCGGCCTTAGCTTGGGCTTGTTTCTAGCTAGCTTTTTTTTTTTTTTAAATTTAAATTAACTCATTTAAATTAATCTATGTGCTGCCCTGAGGCTCATTTACCTCATCTACATACTGTCTGTCCTGCTTTCCTGCTTCATCCATGGCTGGCTGGCTGGCTGGCTTGCTCCCCTTTTCTCTCTGCACACCAACCCCATCTATTCTTCCTCTGCCTAGCTTTTGGCTGTTCAGCTTTTTATTAGACCAAAAAATGTGTGTGGGGTGTGTGTGTGTGTGTGTGTGTGTGTGTGTGTGTGTGTGTTTGATGAATAACTATTCTGTTTTGTTTTCTGAGATAGGACTTCACTCTTTTGCCCATGCTGGACATGAACTGCCAGTGGTCTTCCTGCCCCTACTTTCTGAGTGCTGGGATTAGAGACATAAACTATACTCAGCTTGACCAATTATTACTTAGTAAAAGTTTTTAAAGTCGCTGTAAGATGTTACTTATTGGGCCTAGTACTTGTGTGAAGGTGCATCTGGGTAAATTGTGTAAATTCAGATGTCATTGTTATTTTCCAGCTGTCTAGGGAATTTCAAACTATAGTTTGTTGACCATACAGTTAAAACTGTGCAAAATTCGATGCTGACTTAACAAAACAAAAAGGAAATTTTAGAAGGCTATCCAGTAGCATTCTCGGAAAATTTTAGAACCAAATCAAAAAAATAAGAAGCGTGATATGGAGTGGGCCCTGTTTCTCTCATTTGTCTTGATGTGTTTCTTTCAATAGGAAAGGTGCTCAGATGTTGGATGGACCAAAGAGATGAATACGTAACCTAGTTTCTTTTAGGAGATGAGGTTGGTGCTTTGCCCAGAGCCACTTGATAAACAGGGCATCCAAATGCCCAGCTGCCCGTGAGAACTGCAGCTGATTGTTCATGCCTGTAACCTTCTCAGGATTACCCTTGGCTAACTGGAACAGTAAGAGGCCAAGTAACACAGAGCTACGAAAACAATGAGGTTTGTGTGCCGTACTCTTTTTTTTCAATCAGGCTAAGGTTAGGGATTGCCTAAAATCACTCCCTTACCCCTGAGCTACTCTGCTGTATATGTTTCTCCTGAGTGCACTCCTTCAATACATCCTTATCTCAGATTCTGCTGCCAGGAATCTTCATCGTCAAATACAGTTGAATACCTTCACTTTTGTGTTGTTGTTATTCTGACTTTATTTTTTTCCTTCACATTTTTGCTCCTTAATAGGCTACAGAGTCCTTGAGTACAAAGAACATGCATATTTAGCTCTCTTTAGCTCTTCATCTATATGTTATCAATAAAATGGAAAGTTGAAGTTAGTCTAAAATAAGATCAGATCACAGCATTTCAAACAATGAGTAGATATGAGGTGTGGAGATAATACACATAACAGCAGCTTGCTCATTCTAATGTCACCGTATGCCCTACCCTAGACTGTCATTACTGGGTCACCCATTTTTTTCTCCCAATTAAATTGTGACTGACAAAGCAAAAACCAAGGCTTTAGTAACTAGTCTGTCAAGAAGGATTTCCTAGATATGCATATGCAGTTCATCTAATCCAGTTAATTTATAAAATGGGTCATAGCCATTCTTTCTTTACTAGTTTCATTATTAAATTAGTGACTTAGAGACTTCTTTCAATTAAATATCTGACAACAAGATTTCATGGGCAGGACTAAAGATTTCATGCACTGTGTTAGCATTTGTGAAACCTATATTAACACTCTAAAGATAAGTGATGTCATTTCATATTTGACATATGCTTCTCATTTGATTACTACATTGCATCATCTATAGGACTTGATGGTGGATGTGGAGCAGCCAAGTAATTTTTCTGAGCACATACTTACTATACACAGAACAAGTTTGACGAGTAAGTGTAGAAACTGTTACAAAAGCTCCAACTAGCTAGAAGAACAGCACATTTTAGGATTATATATATTAAAAAACTGGTCTATTAATTTCAAATTAATTCATTATTACTGAGCTTAGAAGGAATATTATAGGGTGATTAGCAAGAACTAGATTGAAAGTAAAATAGAAGATTTTTGTAAAGAAACATTTTTCAAGTATAGTGAAGAACCCCAATTTATTTGTTTTTTAATTTATTCTTCTCTCATATAATATATCCTGACTGCAGTTTCTCATCCATCCACTCCTCCCAGTTCCCCTACCTTCTCTCTCCTCCAGATCCACTTCTCTTCCATTTCCCTCCAGAAAAGAGCAGTGATATCAACTAAATATGGCATAAAAAGATGCAATAAGACTATGGGCGAACCCTCATGTCAGGGATGGATGAAGTAACACAGTAGGGGGAAAGGGGTCCCAAGAGCAGGTGAAAGAGTCAGAGAGACCCCCACAACCATATTAGGAGTCCCACAGAAACACCAAGCTAAAAACCTAACATAAATGCAGAGGACCAAGCTCAGACCTATGCAGGCTCCATGATTATCCTTCAGTTTCTGTGAGCCCCTATGAGCCCTGGTTAGTTGATTCTGTGGGCTGTGTTCTTGTAGTGTCCTTGATCCTTCTAGCTCAAACTATTCTTCCACTCCTTCTTCCACAGGGTTTCTTGACTTTCAAGGGGAGGAACCCAAAGGAGATCTCAAGTTTTAGTTCTCTCTCTGCCTAATGTTTGGCTGTGGGTCTCTGCATCTGCTTCCATTAGCTTTCAGAGGAAGCCTCTCTAATGACTATTGGAATCTATTTTTAAGAAACACTTTAGTAAGTCCAAGGCCAGCCAGGGCTACATAGTGAGATCCTGTCTCACACACAAAAAAGGCATTTTCAATTTTCCCGCCCATGTTTCCTAATTCCTACTGCCCTAATTACCACACCATGGTTCTCAGCATGCCATTATCGAAAGCCAGAAGGTATTAAACAGTGAGTTACCAGACTGGATTTCAAGCTGAGAGTTTCACTGGTCTGCCACTTAGTGAGACGTCACTGCCACAAGTTCTGACATTTATATTTATAAAGCTGTGGGTTTCTTTTTCCTTAGTGAATTTAAGGGTAAGCAGATTAAATGATAGAGATAAACAACCATTTTCTGTAAAGTATATATATTTTAAAACGTGTTTGCTTTGCAATTTTTTTTTACAACTATTTAACTCTGCCATTATAGTGTGAGGAAACCACAGACAATACGAAGGTGTGTCTTTGTTGCAATGATGCTTTCTTGTATATAAACACTGGTTGACCTAGATCTGGCCCACACACTATAGTTTGTCAGCTCTGGTCCAAGAGGACTGACTCTCACCAACAATATTTCCAATGCAAACAACCAGTACGGATTCTCTGCATGGTTTTTATCAGAAACTGACCTCTAGAGAAAATAAACTTCCAATCAGAAATTTGCTTTGCAAGCACTAGATCTTGGTTTATGTTTTTCTAGAAAAGACTCTGAGATAACAATTTTAAGTGCAAGTACTTACCTGGTAGATAATCCAGGAAATATCAGCAAGGAAATCCAGAAGTAAATCAGATAATGGAAAAATGAGCCAAGTTTCCCTCAGATTTGTCACCCGTGATGAGAGAGACAGGGAAAATTATCCAGTAATTTCTTCAGTTACTGGTTCATGGCTGCTTTGGGGGAGGGGCAGAGAGAGCTCTAGTGTCCAGATAAAGGTATCACAGAAAGGACACCAGAAACTGGCATCTTGACATTGAGCAGAATGTATGGACATGGTAAATGTCAAATGGATATGATGAGGCACAAATAGCATTTGTTACATTTGGATTTGTCCCAAAGAATATTAATGAGGTAACAACTTAATGAATAAAAATTCTATTATGAGAATTTTTCTGAATAAGTAAAATTGGTCTTGTACAAAATAACCTATTTTCTTCTCCATAATGTTAAGTAGATGAGTAAATGTAAGTTGAAGAATTTTGGGCTGGGGACTCAGCAGTCTCAGGCTGCTCTTGCAGAGACCAACCATCTATAACTCCAGTTCCAGGGGATTCAACACCTTCTTCTGGACTCCACAAGCACCAGGCTTGCACACGGTGCACACACAGCATGTTCAGGGACAACTTCTTGGGCTGTTTCATTGCCTTTGCAAATCAGTGCCATTTAAAGCAGTTTAAGCCTTGTAGTGGAAAGCATGGGCTTCATCTTCATGCACAACTAGGGTACATTACTGTTTGGGCTAGTTAATTCATCCACATGGCCTATACATTTAGTAAAAATGTCAAAATCTCTCAGAATTTCCTGTGAAGAATCTACTTGCAAGCCCAAAAGATGGCTTTATGGGTAAAGGAACCTGCTAGCAAGCCTGATGCTTTTAGTTCAGTCCTCAGGCTCCATATGGTAGAGAGAGAACTGACATCTGCAGGTTGTGCTCTGACCTTTACTTATGTGCCATGATGAGGGCATGTGCATGTACATACACGATAAAGAAAATGTAAGACAAAATCTTCAAAAATTTCCACTCTCATAGATATCTTTGAAACCAATAAAGATTTTGATAAAATTCTACAGTGAAAATGAAGGGGTATATATCCTAGTTCTTCCAAAAATGTCTAAATAACATTTATGTCCTCCCAAGTTTGCTGTCCTGATACAGTGATTTTCCTCTCTTACCTTTATCTTAGTGCCCATCCACTGTCTCTCCTTCCTTTAGCCAATGGACACCATTGACTCCATTTCCCTCACCACTTACCTTCTTTTCCATCTTGCATTGCCTTTGATTCTCCATCTTACACAAGTAAATGGGATTATTTCTTATGCTTCTGGTTTCCCTAAGGGACTTTCCTTTAATCTGTATTCCACTTTATTTTCTGAGGAAGACAATCATGAGGACAACACTTCCAGGTTCTCGCTGAACTTTTTTTACATTCCTTTGCAGTAGTAGTGAAGTAACTTTTAAATCACAGGCAGTAGGAAAAAACACAGGTAGGTATGCATGCCAGGCATGAAAGCTTGCCATTCAGATCACCATCAAGTCAGGCTTACCGCTCTACTGGAAAAACATAGTTACTTGACAGCCTTGAGATTTTGAAGGCCACATTCTTCTTGGACAGTACGATCAGTGGCTAAATACAGCAAAAACTCCAGAATCTGGTTCTCTTTTTTTTGCTAATGCAAGACTCCATTAAAGGCATGGTTTACTCTAAAACCTTGCCAAATATGCAGTGAAAGCTCCTGCTCCCTGTTGAATTCTGCTCTACTTTTCTTTCCTTTAATGATAACATATTTAAAGACGTTCCTTGCCTAACTTGCTTCCTCCTGTTTTTATCTTTCACAAGTTTTAGCCACACAAATAAATTCTATTCCCTTCTTACTCTGGTTCATTCTTCCTCCTAAAGATACAAAGATCCAATTTACACACAGTTCTCTCTCTGTGTCTCTGTCTCTGTCTCTCTCTCTCTGTCTCATCCATGCAGTCTAACTTTTGTGGGAATGATATGCTATTCCCCAGGAAGTAGGAGTTCGTATTGGTGTATGCTTAAGGAAGGAAATTTTGAAGTTACAGTATTATTGGGTCCAATTTTGCTCTACAGTTCATTCTTGGAGTGATAAAGTTGAGATTTTATTCCTATCTATTTTACTATTCTGCTTTGTGTCTCATTTAGTTTGTAGCCCAGGGGAAATTAAAAGGGTTCATTTGTTTATCCCTTCAACCAAAGGGTGATTAAGAAAAATTATTACATGTAATTTACAATACTTTAGTGGCTTGCCTTGGAGGAGGTAGGAATGGGGGGTGGGTTGGGGAGAAGGCTTGGGGGTTGGGAGGAGAAAGGAGAGGGGGATCTGTGGTTGGTATGTAAAATGAATAGAAAATTTATATATATATATATATATATATCAAGGCAAGGTGTCCTATGGGGAGTCAGCAGAGCCTGGTACATTCAGGAGAGGCAGGTCCAAGACTATCCCCATGCATCAAGGCTGTGCAAGGTGTCCCATCATAGGTAGTGGGTTCCAGAAAGCCAGCTCATGCACCAGGGATGGATCCTGATCCTACTGCCAGGGGAACCCTTAAGTATATCAAGCTACATGACTGTCTCCCTTATGAAGAGGGCCTAGTCCAGTCCCATGGAGGCTCTTCAGCTTTTGGTCCTCAGTTCATGAGTTTCCACTAGTTTGGTTTGGTTGTCTCTGTAGGTTTGCCCATCATGATCTTGATGCCCCTTGCTCACAGAATCCCTCTTCCCTCTCTTCGACTGGACTCCTGGATCTTAGCCTGATGCTTGGCTGTGGATGTCTGCATCTGCTTTCATTAGTTACTGGATGAAGGCTCTATGATGACAGTTAGGGTATTCCTTGATCTGATTACTGGAGTAAGCCAGTACAGCACCCTGTCCACTATTGCTAGTAGTCTAAGCTGGGGTCATCCTTGTGGATTCCTGGGAACTTCCCTAGCACCAGGCTTCTCCCTATCCCCATGAGGTCTCCCTCCATCATAGTATCTGCTCCACCACTCCATCCCTGCTCCAGCTCGACCATCCCATTTCCTCATGTTCTCATCCTCTATTCCTCACCTTCCATTGTCCACCCCTCATCCCCAGTTTACTCATGGAGATCTCATCTATTTCCCCTTCCCAGGACATTCCATGTGTCCCTCTTAGGGTTCTCCTTACTAGCTGGCTTCTCTAGAGCTGTGGGTTGGAGTCTGGTTATCCTTTGCTTTACTTCTATTATCCACTTATGAGTGAGTACACACTATGTTTGTCCTTCTGAGTCTGGGTTACCTCACTCAGGATGATATTTTCTAGTTCCATCCATTTGTCTAGCAAACAGATTTGAAGGCATCAATTTTGTCACAATACCTACCCTTGGGAAGTGCTTGCATACAGCTATTACTGAGGTGTTGGACTAGATACCCTTTGCCTCCCTCCTGGACACACTGCTTTCCTTATGTATCTACCTATAGCATCAATTATAGTTAACGTTCCATCCAGAGAAACTTTGATTACTCAGGAGAAATCTGCAGCTTCAGCGGGCAATTATTTGTCCTCATATTACCACAGATATCTTACTAGAAGGCCTACCTCTTACTTATGACGTATTCTGGCTATGGAAGTATGCTAGGGCAACTTAGGTGCTGGGCCAGGAAATGGCAGTATGATGATATTTGGAGAAGGAGCTTTAGGGAGGTAATTACGTCTTTAGGGTCAATACAAGACAGGAAATAGCTTAGTTCCCTTTGCTCTGTTCTCTGTTACACAGAGATAAAGCAATAATGTTTCCATCATCAAACCAGGACACATTCTGTCCTAAACCCAACTCTAATGGCACCCTGATCTCTGACTTTCACCTTTCAGAATTATGAGGAATGAATTTCTGTTATGTAAGCCACCTATTGTATGATAATTGATCAGAACCAGCCCCACACCCAAATAAGCTACTTACATCCAATTCCTATTCTCAGAATCTATTTTTAGAATAGCACACTAAAAGCATCACCTCCAGTTCTAGCAGACTCATTTTTCTCAGGAAATGAGAAGAACGACTGAGTCAGAGAGAAAACAGATAGAAAGTAGATATGCAGTGTGTGACTGAGTCATAAATTGAGGAGATTTAGGGTGAAAAGACAGGAAGTAATGTAAGTGACTCGCTCCAGGCAAGTTTTAGATAAAGAACTCCTTTCTAGCTCACCCCCCCCATGAGGCCCAGCATTTCCTCTGTGAGCTCCTGTCTCATGTCCATGAGCTCACACATTGCCAGTTCAAGTGTGTTTTTATTGTTTTCAAGCTAACTTCTATTGACTCAACCAGAAGACCAAAGTAAGGTATCTCCTTATGTAAAATTACTCTGATTTCTAATTGAGAAACTAAAGTAGGTAGCAGGTTGTTCATTAATGAAAGTCCTTTCAAACCATGTCTTTCTAAACAGTGTGAGGAGGTCTATACCCAACAGTAATTCATCATTAAATCACTTGGCAGTTTGGAAAGCAGATCTGGAAATATTTGGAAACTGACTGCTTCATATAATTTCATTCTATTGGTAGTTTCTGATTAGCTCCCAAAGTGGTTGGGATTTCCCACTTGAAGGCTTTGCATGTCTTGTATGTCTTCACCTTTCTTTTTATATTCCAGTGATCAAGAATGAATATTCCCACCAACTCAAAGAAACTTAAAAAGCAACAAGTTTATTCCAGATTGGTTGGAGAAAGATCAGAGGGTAGAGGCAGGTGCTTAACAAGTAAGAACTCCATCAGAGAATGATGCCTTGCTTGAGGAAGATAACTATAGCCTTGCATTTTGTTTATTCATGGTACTGGGGATTGAACTTAAGACTGAGTGCAAGTAATCTAACACTAAACTATATTCCTACACCTCTTTTTTATTTTAAGAAAACATTTCACCGAGTTTTCAGGCTGTCTTTGAACTAACTGTATCCCAGGCAGGACTTGAACTTGTGACCCTCCTACCTTAACCACCCTAGTAGGTAGTATTACAGGCTTGTAGCATCATGCCCAGCACAACTTTGTCTATCATCTTAAGACCCCATCTACTTCAGCAGTTGCCTCAACACAAGAAAGGGCAAGGGAGTGAAATCATAGACAAAGCCTTTGGAAATAACTCCCTCGAGGACACATAAGTAAACTTAAATTTAAACTTGATAATCAAACATCCCTGCAACTTATCAATAATTATCTCTGGTTAGGATGTCATCCAACTTATGTGATTCAGATTTTGAATTCTTATAGAGGAAAAGAATAACTACATAATCATTACTTACTAAAAAAGAGAATTAGTGCCGGGCGGTGGTGGTGCATGCCTTTAATCCCAGCACTCGGGAGGCAGAGCCAGGTGGATCTTAGTGAGTTCGAGGCCAGCCTGGTCTACTGAGCGAGATCCAGGAAAGGCACAAAGCTACACAGAGAAACCCTGTCTTGAAAATAAAAATAAAAATAAAAAAAAGAGAATTAGGCTCTTTCAAAATTTACATCATATAAATATGGCATACTATAATATTTGGTGAGAAGAAGAGGCCTAAAGAAACTTCAAAAGCTAAGGTCTGCATTACACCGCCTTCTCTAAGAAATGACTCCTAAGCATAGTTATGCCAAGGATCTCTGCAGATCAGGTACACAATAGGAACTCTTTCCATGTAATCCTCTTTGCTTTTCATGTTCTGTTGAAATTAACCTACTAAAACACCGGGAAGATTCCCACTTCCACAAATGTTAAAATTATCATTACAATTTATAGACAAACCAGTGTCATGTGCCACCTAATATGACGTTCTGAGATAGACACAAAAACATTTATATCATCATTATGTCAGAAGAGCACATAATCCAAATCTAATCATAGTGAAATATAACACAATCATATGAGACACAGTCTATAAAATCAGCTGGCCTGTACTCAGCAAGAACATCTGTGCTTCAAAAAACACAAGGCTAAGAATTAATCCTTATTAAAATTGGCTAGAGAAACATGATTGCTACATACAGTTATTAAACATTGATTGGCTCTAGAAAAACATTTTTGTTACCATTGACAGAACCCGAATGTTAACTCTATATTATATAATTTATAGAATTGTGTCAATGTCAGATGTGCTAAATATTTGAACCATGGGTTTGTTTTGTGTTTTCTTAAGGATTATTTTTATTTTTTTAACATTCATGCATTTATACAATGCATTTTGATCACATTTATCCACCACTATCTACCTACCTCCAACTTGCTTAGTGTTCCCTACTCTAGCTGCCTCTCAATTTCATGTCCTCACTTTCTTTTTATGAAAAATAACCTCCTGAGTGTAATTAATGCTGCCCACATGAGTATGGAGCCATCCACTTGGGCCTGTGCAACCTACCATTAGCCCATGTCCCCAAATGAGAGTGACTGTCCCTCCCTCAGCATCCAACAAATGCCAATAGCTCCCCTTCCAAGGGTGAAGTTTTGAGGACCCCTCCCCCATACACACCGGGCTTTTAACCTTCTTGAGCATGTGCAAATAGCCACAGCTGTTGTGAGTTAATATATGCAAAAGCCATGCCAGTCGAGAAGTCAGCCTTTCGCACCTCTCCCCTCATTTAGCAGCGCTCACACTCTTGCTGTCTCCCTTTTCCAATGTTCCCTGAGCCTCGGAGGAGCAGGAGGAACAGAGAGAGATGATTCATCCACAGGTGAGCACTCCCAGTTACTTATACTAAGCACTTTGACCAGTTAGGAAGCTCTGCATGAACTGCAACCTACTGCAAAATGAAGCTTCTCTGACCAAAGTTGAGATAACACAAATCTATGTGTATACACAAATGTTTAGAAGGCGGCTTGATAGCACAACCATAAACAGCATAGTTTCCTCACTAGGCCTACAATCTCCCCAGTTGTGAACTTTTGACCAAGTTTACAAAACGAGGTATGAAATCACTACTGTGGAGCAGGCCTTGTAGAAGGCAGATTGTTGCCTCCATAACCAACATACCACTAATGTGCCAATGGGAACATCTTTACTTGATCTTACCCACAAGGCCAAGAAGTGATAAGGGAAAATGTCCACAAAACTAGGGGTTCTCAACCTTCCTAGTGTTGTGACCCTTGAATAGAGTTCTCCATGCTGTGGTGACCCGTCAACCATAAAATTATTTTCATTGCTACTTCATAACTGTAACTTTGCAACTGTTATGAATCCTAATGTAATATCTGCGTTTTCTGATTGTTTTAGGTGACCCCTGTGAAAGGGTCATTTGACCTCCCCCGAAGGGATTGTAACTCACAGGTTGAGAGCTACTGCATTAAACATTGATCTAGGTGAATGGTTCTCTCTCTCTCTCTCTCTGAGACAGAGTCTCCTGAGTGTTAAGATTATTGGCATATGTTACCAGACTCCACCTTTTTCGTGCTGGCTGGTATTGTACTGTACCATGATTTTATAAGAGGATTCATGCACACATAACACAAATGTGAAAATGCTAATAATTCTCATATAAAGGCATAGAGAAGAAGTTGTCAACCTGTGGGTCTTGACCCCTTTTGGGGGAGTCAAACGATCCTTTTGCAGGGGTCACCTACAACCATCATAAAACACAGAGATTTGCACTAGGAAGGTTGAGAACCACTGGTATAGAGAGTTGTGTGTAATATATTCCATTATGTAAGTTTAAGTTATTTCTAAATAAAAATGGTAAAGCCCAAATATTAACTCTAATTTTATTTAGAATAAATACATCAAGTCCACGTTTCTAGACAACTTTATTACCATAATAAGGTGGAATGAGGACTTAAATTATCTAAGAACTGAATGTCCCAGAATAAAGTTACTGAAACACTCTGAAAATTGGTTTTCTATAAAATGAAAAGTTTGGTCTAGTTAACAACTTAGTTGGTATTCACGTTCTCACACTTTGTATTTCCACTCAAAGAATGTCAAACCTTAAATTCTTTTTTCAAGTGTATTGATCACTTTGTTACTGTAACTTCCAGGACCAATAGCCAACTTCAATACATCTCTACAAATATTATTTAATGCACGTTAGAATAGATTTGAATTAACAGAAAGCATAATTAATTCTAAAGTATTTTTACAAAGCAATCCAAGCATATCTGACACATTTTCCTAAGGGAGCTATGGATTATATACCAAATAAACAAAAGGCAAAAATCATAACGAACAGTTTAAACAACAAATTATTACAATATTAGATTTACTTCTAGTCATGCAAAAAAGGCTGGCAGCTAGACAGAAGAGTAATGAATCTGAGTAAAAATTGTTAGTGAACTGCTCTTGGCTTAAACATGGAGTAACTGCCACACTGACCTAGGAGAGATCCATGCAGTAAATCACTCCAGAAAGCAAAGGAATCCATAAAAATCTGCTTCTAGATGGTAAAGCACCATTTCCATTTTGAGACCTACTTTCAGATGCTAAATTAAAATTTAGATGCCCTCAGCTTTTTTTCCTCTCTGCTTCTACATGACCCACCTCACAAATTTGTCATGCCTCCACTTTCCTAAGGCTGCCACTGGTTATCTTCTCAGATGAATTCCAAGTCTCTGCTCAGCTTGGTTAGTTAATTATAGTCATTAGGATGAAAAATACTGGGTCATATTAGTCTGTTTTTTCCTTCAGAAGAGAATAATGTGTGAGTGTTTTGTCAGGTCATTTTATGTTTTGCAACCAACTCTGGCTTTTATCACCTTGGCAATGACATTGGTAGAGGTCATGTGAAAAGCCACAGGAAGGCAGGATAGAGTAACTTATATCAGAATTTTAACAACTGCATAGTGGTTCAGCATTCTTTGTATCTCTTTCAAATGCTCTGAGCTATTGTCGGTTCCTAATTTTGTCATCTAGAAAAGATAAACTTTGTTTCTCCCATTTCCAAAAGTTTATCTATAAAATGGGGATATAATTTTACTTCTTGAAGATCAGTAGCTGAACAAAGAGAACAAAGGGGTAAAGATAACATAGGAGAACACAAAGTTCCAACTTCAAAAGAAATTGTGAAACAGGAAATGTGAATGGCTTGTTTTGTTTGATTTGGTTTGATTCTTCCCTAGCCTCCTCTGAATGACAGAAAGGATTTTTCTTTAAGATAGAGGCTCAAGAGGAACATGAGAGATAAGATGGCAACAACAGAATTTGGAAAGTGGAAAGCAGCAAATAGTTCAGAGAAAATCTGAACTTAAATTCATATAAGAGAAAGCTGAAAAATAATCTCACTTACATGGCACCAGCCTGGCAGGTTTTTGGAATTGGTGTAACAATGAACCTAGAAGTTGGGCTGAAGATAGAACTGAAAGCATAATGATTGGATGAAATGTAGTGTATAACGACTTTAGAATCCAGATCCCTTACCTCACTGTGGTCACTGTTAGACTGTCCCACCTGCACACTGTTAAAACCTGAAAGTAGATCTTGGAAGACGGTAAGAGAGGAATTCTAGCAGGGAAAAACTAAGCACTATTGTAAGAATAACTGAATTAAAAATAAGGGATTAGAGAGCATTTTGAGAGACCAGACCCTTTCTTCCTCTGGACTCCTACAGAAATGGAAGATTTGATTTCTCTACACAGGGATAATCTATGGATAATACTTCTATGTGGATGATAACATCACAGATGTACCCTAGGGAATATGCCAGTTACATAACCACATTACTATATATCCCTTATACTGGACAAAACCTACCTACTCCTACATGTTATCCTAGTCTGATTTTAATTACTTAATTCTTAAATATGGACAGACAAAGTAAAGATAGCAATTTTTTGAGGAAAGCCTGTATTCTGAAAGATGGAGACCAATAAAATAACACATAAACAATACAAGTGTTGGGAGGGGGGAAAGTTTGTAAGGTCACAAAATTTAAAGAAGATAATTTTTTTAATATTCTCTGAAGAAAGAAGTATTTCATCTATGAAATAAGAAGGTAAGAAACTTAAGGGACCAGTTCAGATGGTTCAGCATCCAATTAAGATCTGAGGATATGAATCAGTGGATAAGAGCACTTGAAATACAAGCAGAAGGACCCAAGTTCAAATCACCAGCACCCACAACAAAAGCCTGGTATGGTCCTGCATGGCTGTAACCTCACCACTGGGAGCTCACTGACCAGCTGGTGCAACCGAAATGTCAAGTCCCAGGTTCAGTGAAAAACCTTATCTCAAGGGAATCAAGTGAAGAGTGATAGAGGACACTCCTTTCTTCTTCTGGCCCCCATATGTACACACAGGCACACACTCTTACATACATACACACACACACACTCACAAACACACACACACACACACACACACATGCTCATGCATGTGCACACACAGAGGCATATGCAGACATACACATACTCCACAAACATAAGCACAAAAAAACATCAAATTAATAAGTACAAAAAATACATAACAATGAAAATATAGAGGAAGAGATTATTTGAAAATGATGAATTGAATGTCCCATAACTGAAGGACATCTATTTTCAAACTACAAATAGCCTACATCAAGGCATGTTATTACTAAATTTCAGAACCTTGGGAACAGAAATTTGATGTACCTTAATTCTGGAGAGAGGAATAGAATGTTCATATTCAAAAGGCCAGACTCAGAATGCCATCAATGCTTTTAACAGCAGCCTCATAGGCCAAAGGCAATGGAATAATGGGTTCAAATTTCTAAGGGTAAATAATTTCCAAGCTCGAATTCTATTCAATTATAAACTGAAGATAGGAATGGAATGAAAATGTTCTCATGCACATTTCAAAACTTGATTTCCTATATGCTCTTTCTCAAGCATATACCCCATAGTATGTGCTTCATCAAAATGAGGGAAAAAACAAAGAGGAAGGGGATAAGGAGACCAGGGATTAGTGTATGTTACAAAAAAAGCAGCAGAAATTCACAGCTTACTACAAAAGGGAAACCATACAATGATACCCTTACACTAAAAGACACTGTTGGATATAGCCTGAAGACTTTAGAAAGCTTATTCCAGATTTCAGATGGAGAGAACATTATCCACTAAAAGTCTTAAGAAGAGATTTATACAACCAATGGGGAGTTGCACATAGAGCTGATAATAAGAAAGTAGAAAAGTGAGTAAACAACCAGTGGCAAACATGAACGCTATGTAAAATAGAATATGCAAAAATATAAAAATAGACATAGTAAGGGATGGACCCCATTTGTAAATAGTATCTGTATAACCAGTGAAAAAATTCACATTGCACTAATCAGAAGGATGCTGTAACTATATAAAGATGAGAGATGATGTGTTCATATGAGTATTGCTGGGGTCTAGAATGGTGAACATGGGCTGAATTCTAATAATTGTTAATGAAATATCAGTAGATAACACTAAAAACTGAAAAGAAATAAGCATGATACTTAAAGATAACAAACTAATTGACTTGTGAAAGATTTGAAATTTGTTGCCTTTAATAAGGAAAGGGAAACTTATATGATAATATTCTGTGTAAACATTGATTTGAAAGAAATTAAATTTAATTATAAAATATGGAGAAATATCAATAATAATAACAGTGATAACACATCAAAGATTTTAAATATCTTCTCAGAAAACAACCAACAATTATCAAAGGCAGTGATAATGGTAATGAAGTATTTGTTGTGATTTTTCTGTATGCATTTTATGTCAGAGTAGCCAAGAAGTTCATGAAAGATTTTGTTTGTATTCCTAGAGATACACCAGCAATGTATAAAGAATGAAGAATAGAGTTAGAATGCTATTTTATCACTCCTAGTGATGTAATGGATACAGGTAGTAGTCATCAGGGTCATTTAATTTTATAAAAAACAAGACAGCCAGCTATGATAAGTCTCATGACTAAAATACAGTAACTATTCACAAAGTACTCTTGCAGCTAAGTAGGGAAAGGATGCTTAGCAACATGAAAAACAGTGACTCCATATGTTATACCATATGTTGTTATAGAATGTTATTTTAAGGTGTGTTACTTTTGTTTATGTTGCATTTGTTTAACTCTGTGAAGCTGTGTTACTGTGTCTGTGTAAAACACCAGATAGTCTAATAAAGAATTGGCCAATAGCAAGGCAGGAGAAAGGATAGGCGGGGCTGGCAGGCAGAGAGAATATATATAGAGAGAAATCTGGGAGAAAAGGAAGAGCCAGAGAAGGAGGGGGACTCCAGGGGCCAGGCACCCAGCCACACAGCCAGCCACAGAGTAAGAGTGAAAGTAAGGTATACAGAAGTAAGAAAAGGAAAAAGCCCAGAGGCAAAAGGTAGATGGATAATTTAAAGTTAAGAAAAGTTGACAAGAAACAACCAAGCTAAGGCCAGACATTTATAATTAAGAATAAGACTGCATGTGTGATTTATTTGGGAGCTGGGTGGTGGGCCTCCAAAGAGACAAAAGAGAAAAAATAACCAACATCAATATGTCAATACAATTTTCTCCATTATGACTTCTAAATGTGTAAAAATACATTATGCTAAGGTCTAGAAACCAACTGGAAAATGCTCAATCTTTCTCTTTCTCTTTGTAATTTAAGCCAGAAAGACATATGTTTTTTTGCAGCATGAACAAAGTCTTCTTTTCTTTTTTATTATTAAGAAATTTTTTATTCATTTTACATACCAACCATGGATTCCCCTGTCCTCCCTCCTCCCACTCCCTAGCCTTCTCCCATCAACCCATCCCCCATTCCCACTTCCTCCAAGGCAAAGTCTCCCAAGGGGAGTCAGCAGAGCCCAATAAATTCAGTTGAGACAGGCCCCTCCTCCCTGCACCAAGGCTGTTCAAGGCGTCCCACCATAGGTAGTGGGCTCCAAAAAGCCAACTCATGTACCAGGGATGGATCCTGATGCTACTGCCTGGGGGCCCCCTAAACAGTTCAAGCTAAACAACTGTCTCACCTATGCAGAGGGCCTAGTCCAGTACCATAGGGGCTCTACAGCTATTGGTACACAGTTCATTAGTTCCCACTAGCTTGGTTGTCTCTGTAGGGTTTCCCCGTCATGATCTTGATGCCCCTTGCTCACAGAATCCCTCTTCCCTCTCTTCGACTGGACTTCTGGAACTCTGCCTGGTGCCTGGCCATGGATCTCTGCATCTGTTTCCATCATTTACTGGATGAAGGCTCTATGATAACAATCAGGATATTAATTGATCTGATTACTGGGTTAGGCCAGCTCAGGCACCCTCTCCATTATCGCTATTAGTCTAAGCTGGGGTCATCCTTGTGGATTCCTGGGAATTTCCCTAGCACCCGGTTTCTCCCTATCCACATGATGTCTCCCTCTATCATAGTATCTCTCAAAAACACATTAAAGGACTAAAGATGTTGAAGTGTGGAGCATGATGGAAAAGACTGGCAAGTTTAACCACAAAAAATTTCAAAGCTGTGATTGTATCAAAAGACATCACAGAAGCAATAAGGCAAGATGGAGAAGATTATTGCAACACATATAACACCAAAGTTAGCTATATTCAACATTACTATAAATCAAAATAAAAACATGTAATTAAAAAAAGCAAAAAGGAGCAATTAATTAGTCTCTGTTTTTAATAGCTACCTTAGCAACTAACTGTAAGGTGCTGTTTTACATCAACCAGATTAACATAAATTGAAAGTTTAAGGGTAACCCTGGGATGGTGACGAAGTAACTCAACCTCTCTGTTATTGTTAGTTGTCCATTTTGGCAATCTCTAGGAAAATGGTATACTTATGACCCAATATTTTTGACCCTAGATACACTGCCTTTCATGATTTGGATTTTATTCATTATTGGAAATTTTGTGGTGTGTGTGTGTGTGTGTGTGTGTGTGTGTGTGTGTGTGTGTGTGTGTGAAGTGTATTTATGTGTGTTTATAGAGGTCAGAGGACAACATCAGGCCTTGGTTCTTACCTATCATGTTTGAGACAGGGTCTTTTTGTTGTTTGCTCTTGCATATGCCAGGTTAGCTGGACCATGAACTTCCAGGCATTCTCCCTTCTCTGCCTCCTGTGTCCACATAGGAACACTACAGACTCAATTAGAGCAATTAGATTTTACATGAGTTCTGGAGACTTGAACTCAGTTCCTCACATTGGCCCAGCAAACAATGTATCTGCTGAGCCATCTCCCTACATCACGGTTTGGATTTTAAATATTCTCTAAATGTGTTATTGTTTAAGGCTTGATATCTAATGGGTCAATGTTAAAAGTGAGGAATTTGGGAGATAAATGGATCATAAGTCATCTGACCTACTCAAGGGATTAATCTGTTTATGAATTAATAATGGGTTATAAGAAAACAGCAGAATCTCTCTCTCTCCCTCCCCTCTCTCCTTAGATCAGCTATCACCATGTGGTGAGAAGTATCACTTTATCACTATGATGTTCTACTTTACCACAGGCAAAACAAAGCAAAACAAACAAACAAACAAACAAACAAACAAAAAACACAAAAAAGAACCATGTCTGTAAGTTGAAACTTCTGAAGACATGACTTAAGGTTTCTTTTGTTGTGAAGAGACACCATGATCATGACATGACATGGCAGTGTGTAAGGCAGACATGGTGCTAGAGAAGGAGCTGAGAGTTCTATATCTTCATCTGCAGGCAACAGAAGGAGACTGTCTCACTGGGAATGGCTTGAGCATATTTGAGATCTCAAAGCCCACCCCATACACTTCCTCCGACAAAGCCACATCTACTCCAACAAAGCCACACCTCCTAATAGTGCCACTCCCCATGGGCCAAGCATTCAAACACATGAGTCTATGGAGGCCATTCCTATTCAAACAACCACAAGATATAAGCCAAAATATAACTTGCCTTTAAATTTAAATTTATTTTCTCAATTGATATTATCATTAAATGCAAAGCTCATTAACACAGTACCTGAAGAATTTTTCATTATAAAAATGGGCCCATTTAGTAGAAGGAAAGCTAAAGCTAATATTTATCACTATATTTCCTCTGATTCAGTATCTGTCTCTTGCAACTTACAAAATTCTGGTAAATACAGTCAGACTCTTATGGTCTATTATTTATAAATTATTTTATTATGTTTATGCCATTTTAGTCTACAGCCTCAGTTCTGAACTAAAGTGAAAAAAAGTGCACTGTAAGAGGAAGACATTTCCTTAACACCATATACTCATGCTTGTAAGGACAAGAAATGATGTTTCCCTATTTTTTTTAAATTTTATTTCAAAATTTATTTATTTATTTATTTTTCTTTCTTTTTTTTTTCCCCTAGGGCTGAGGACCGAACTCAGGACCTTGCATTTGCTAGGCAAACGTTCTACCTGAGCTAAATCCCCAACCCCAAATTTTATTTTTTTTTCATACGGATATTTGTGTTTTAATTTTACATATCAGCCATGGGTTCCCCTGTCCTCCCCACTCCCGTCCCCACCTTCCCCCCAGCCAGTCCTCTCCATTCACATCTCCTCCAGGGCCAAGACTCCCCTGGGGATTCAGCTCAATCTGGTAGATTCAGTCCAGGCAGGTCCAGTCCCCTCCTCCCAGGCTGAGCAAAGTGTCCCCACATAAGCCCCAGGTTCCAAACAGCCAGCTCTAGCACTAAGGACAGGTCCCAGTCCCACTGTCTGGGTGTCTCCCAAATAGTTCAAGCTATTCAATTGTCTTACTTATCCAGAAGGCCTGATCCAGTTGGGGGCTCCACAGCTTTTGGTTCATAATTCATGTGTTTCCATTAGTTTGGCTATTTGTCTCTGTGCTTTTTCCAATCTTAGTCTCAACAATTCTCACTCACACAATCCCTTCTTTTTCTCGACAATTGGGCTCCATCTGGGGCCTGGCCAAGGATCTCTGTATCCACTTCCATCAGTTATTGGAGGAGAGTTCTAGGACAACAGTTAGGGTGTTTGGCCATTCGAACACCAGACAAGGTCAGTTCGGGCTTTCTCTCGACCATTGCCAGTAGTCTAGAGTGGAGGTATCATTGTGGATAGACAAAAGAATCCTGTACAATAAAACAACCTCTGGAGGCATCACAATCCCTGACCTCAAGCTCTACTATAGAGCTATAGTAATAAAAACACCTTGGTACTGGCATAAAAACCGACATGTGGACCAATGGAATCAAATTGAAGACCCTGACATTAACCAGCACACCTATGAACATATAATTTTTGACAAAGAAGCAAAAAATGTACAATGGAAAAAAGAAAGCATCTTCAACAAATGGTGCTGGCATAACTGGATGTCAATGTGTAGAAGGCTGCAAATAGATCCATATCTGTCACCGTGCACAAAACTTAAGTCCAAGTGGATCAAAGACCTCAAAATAAATCCAGTTACTCTGAACCTGATAGAAGATAAAGTAGGAAGTAGTCTTGAACGCATTGGCATAGGAGATTACTTCCTAAATATAACACCAGTAGCACAGACACTGAGAGAAACAATCAATCAGTGGGACCTGTTGAAACTGAGAAGCTTTTGTAGAGCAAAGGACATGGTCAACAAGACAAAGTGACAGCCTACAGAATGGGAAAAGGTCTTCACCAACCCCACATCTCACAGAGGGCTGATATCCAGAATATATAAAGAACTCAAGAAATTAGACATCAAAATGCCCAACAGTCCAATTAAGAAATGGGCTATAGAACTAAACAGAGAATTCTCAACAGAGGAAGTTCACATGGCTAAAAGACATTTAAGGAATTGCTCAACATCCCTAATTATCCAGGAAATGCAAATCAAAACGACTCTGAGATACCACCTTACACCTGTCAGAATGGCTAAGATCAAAAGCACAGAAGACAGCTTATGCTGGAGAGGATGTGGAGCAAGGGGAACTCTCCTCCACTGCTGGTGGGAATGCAAGCTTGTACAGACACTTTGGAAATCAATATGGCACTTCCTTAGAAAATTGGGAATCCATCTCCCCCAAGACCCAGCTATAGCACTCTTGGGCATATACCCAAGGAATGCTCAATCACACCACAAGGGCATTTGCTCAGCTATGTTCACATCAGCATTGTTTGTAATAGCCAGAACCTGGAAACAACCTAGATGCCCTTCAACTGAAGAATGGATAAAGAAAATGTGGTACATATACACAATGGAGTACTACTCAGCAGAGAAAAACAATGACATCATGAGGTTTGCAGGCAAATGGATGGATCTAGAAAAAATCATCCTGAGTGAGGTAACCCAGACTCAAAAAGACAAACAAGGTATGCACTCACTCATAGGAGGATACTAGATGTAAAACAAATATGACTGGACTGCTACTCACAACTCCAGGGAGGCTACCTAGAAAACAGGACCCTAAGAAAGACACAGGGATTGCCCAATGACAGAGAAATGGATGAGATCTACATGAACAACCTGAACGTGAGTGGGGGTAATGAAGGGCAAGGTTCAAGGGAAAGAGAGCTTAGGGGAGCAGGAGATCCCAGCTGGATCAAGAACAGAGAAGGAGAACAAGGAATAACAGACCATGATAAATGATGTCCACATGAGAACAGGAAGATGTTTCATTCTTAATGGGAAAGAAAAGCTCCACCTCACCAAAGATTGAAATCTTCACATTGTTTTTTTTTTTCCTGTCATGTTTTCTGATCAGCTGAGCAATAGAGCAAAAGTGATAAGAGATTTATGATACAGAAACTGGCAGAAATCTCATTCTGCTAATGAAAGAATAGCTGCAAAAGTCTTGTCTAGCTCTAGTGCAGGTATAATTTCTCAACAGAGAGTCAGGTAATAAGGGGAACTGTTGCAGATGGCTTAAATACAGCCATGGGGAAGGAGTATGTGGTCATGATGGTGATTCAGAAGTATTAGGAATCTGAAGAAATAACACATTGCAATAAATATTGTCTGACTTAGACTTTGCATATGTCAAAACTTAAAATTATCTCTTTGAAATTTTGTAGCTCGAATCTTAAAAGGTCTTATTAATAAAATCAAACCTGGAGACAGGTATTGCTTCCTGCCATCACTTCCTGGGATTAAAGGCTCACTTCCTGGGATTACAGGTGTGAGTCACCATGCCTGGCTGTTTCCAGTGTGGCTTTAAACTCACAGAAATCCATCCATCCAATCCTCCCAAGTGATAGGATTAAAGGCGTGTGCACCACCATTTTCTGGCCTCTATGTCTGTCTAGTGGCTGTTCTGTTCTCTGACCCCAGATAAATTTATTAGGATGCACAATATATTGGGGGGGGATACAATATATAACCACAAAATTTGGCTTAAGTGTAAAAATGGGGAACAGAAAAGTTCTCCTTCCCCTTTTGCCTTGGAATGAACGCAATAATTTTCAGTGAGGTATTATTTCTCATTCCAAAAATATTGTCAAGCATGTGCAAATAACCCAAAATGTGGTAAATTAGATTTGTTTTGTAATTAGCTTGTGATCAGAACCAGGCCACAGAATCAAGATCTTCAAAGAAGTGTGTTTTTTTTAAAATTAAGATTGGTGAGTTATATATAAAAACAGATTTGAAATGAATCAGACATGAATGGAATTGAAGATGAAGATGCTTGTGTGCCTACAGCAAAACTCACCTTCAGTGCTATTTTTGTCTAACATAGGAGCATCTAAAGAATACAGTTAAATTGTTCCGAGAATTTATCAAACAACAAATGTTTAAAAAAGCAAAGACAAGATGGGGACAACTAACTAAATATGAATAGGCAGGAATAACATGAAGTCTTAGTGGCATCAGAGGGGGCTTGGGAAAAGATTCAGTGAGTATTTTCATGAGCTCATAGGTCAATATTCACACAAAAAGCCAGATACAGCAGTATACATCTGTAGTAACAGACCTGGTGGGTGAACACTCGAGGGTCTCAGAGCCTTACCACCAACCAGTCTACTGAAAATGGTACACTTCAAATTCAATGGGAGACCTTGTCCTAAGGTAGAAAGAGAGACTTCCTGTCTCCATGTGCACACACATGGATGAACACACACACACACACACACACACACACACACACACACACTCACACACAGGTAGTAAGAGAGAGAGAGAGAGAGAGAGAGCGAGCAAGTGAATCATGTCTAAATGGCTCAGAGAACTTTGTATGTTAAGTAAATGTACAATAACAAGACATAATTTGGTTTTAGTTTATTTTATGAGAAATAAGATATTGAAAATTATAGAAATATTAGTTGAGCCATAACAGCTGCTTATTGTAAAGTAAAACTATCTCATTGCTTTTATGCTTGTCTGCTTTTTATTTATATAGGAAACATTATAATAAAGGTCAACAGAAAACAAAAACTGTGAACATTTATAGAGATCTGAGGGTATGTCAACCAAAACAATTAAGGTCAACTTGAACAGAAAAAAAATGATATATTAGGAGGAAATTGGACAGGTCATAGCTAGTCTGGGAGGTCTAGAATTCTGAGCTTAGGCTAAGGGACAGGAAAAGTGTTCAAAATCATCCCAAAAAATCACTCAATTAAGACTCAACTGCCACTATTACAGGTAGTGCCAATATTTCCATGGTACTGGACATGATGGATACTGCTGCTAGAATCCCATCTTTGCTACCCTGGATACTCCATTTTGACATAACCATGATTATCACCTGTGGTGGTGTGGTGGTTTGGATAGGAATGGCCCCCATAGGCTCATAGATTTTCATGATTGGTCATTAGGGAGTGGTGGTGCTTGACAGGGATTAGGAGGTGTGGCTTTTTTGAAGGAAGTGTGTCACTAGGGGTGGGCTTTGGAGCTTCAAACACTCAAGCCAGGCCCAGTCTCTCTCTTTCTCTCTTCCTGCTGCCTGCCATTTCAGATGCAGCACTCTCAGCTCCTTGTCCAACACCATGTCTGCCTGTATGCCACCATGTCAAACCATGATGATAATGGACTAAACCTCTGAACTGTAAGCCAGTCCCAATTAAATGTTTTCCTTTATAAGAGTTGCCATGTTTATGGTTTCTCTTCACAGAAATAGAACACTGTCTAAGACAGAAATTGATACCAGGGACTGGGGTATTGCTGTGACAGGCCTGACCAGGCTGTTTGTTGGCCAAATGTGGACTTTGGGACTTTGGGTAGGAAAGCAGTTGAATTTTTTAGTGAGGATTAATGGACCACCCTAGTAGGAGCAGGGAAGACAGTGGTGCTGAGACCAATGTAGATTGTAATGGCCCTGCTCAAGAGGTCTCAGAGGAGAAAAATATTAGCAAGTGGCTGAAAGATCTTTCTTGTGATATTTTGGAAAAGAATGTGACTGCTTCTTACGCTTGTCCAAAAACTCTGCCTGAGGCTAAATTGAAGAGTTATGAATTAAAGGCATTCCCAGAAATGATTTCACAGCAGCCTAGTATTGATTCTGTTGTGCAGTTATTAGTGGTGACTCTTATGTAGATCTATAATGAATACAAAATGTACAGTTTGAAGAAAAAAGGAGCATCAGGAAGTATAGTAGAGCTAAGTCCTGCGCTCAAGGAGATAAAAAATTTAAAGAAAATCCTGAGGCAAAATAGAATAAAGGGAGTGGTGACCTTAGGGCAAGACCCCACCCAGCTAAATTTCCAATTTGTGAAAAGGAATTAAAGAGAAGTTTAGGGCTGGGCATGGTGGCACATGCTTTTTATTCCCAGCACTTGGGAACCAGCGGCAGGTGAATCACAGAGTTTGAGGCCAACCTGGTTTACAGAGCAAGTTTCAGGACAGCCAAGCTTAGGTAGTGAAGGAAACCATCAAAAACAGAGAGCTGGTGAAAATGTATTTGAACTAAGGGGCCATGTTCCAGCCCCAGAAACCAGCAGAACTTGGCAGCTTCAGCCACATGGTTCTGGCTTTAGAGTCAATGATAGGAGAAAGGGGTTATAGAATCTCCCTCCAAAGCTAAGGAAAGCCAGGCATGTGTCAAGGGTGTCCCTACATGGAGGCCCAGAGAGGCCATTGTGTGAAGCTGTGAAGGTGAAGCCTGGATTGCTTTGGATACCCCAAGATGCTGGAAATGCCAGAGCCATGGGATACCTGCTGAGGAGAGCTACTAGCAGGGAGTGGAACCACCCAAGAGAAAGAAGTGAGTTGCAGTAAACAAAGCTGAAAGGAGCTGGAGATCTAAAGAGCACTTTGATATCAGACATGAATTTGTAGTCTGACATGGGAAGAAATCATTTAAACTGCCCTACGCAGCTCCAACATTTATGAACCACAACAACTACCAGCATGGCAAGATATAAAAAAAAGGTGTGATAAATGCCACTCACATGCCAGTGGTAACTCAGTAATTGGTGGTAACTGTCTAATTGGAATAAAAGCCCACTCAACAGAAGAGAAATCATGCCTGATACTGGAAACCTAGCCAGCTTCCCAGGGCTAATCAATCTATTTTTTTTCTGGTAATTTTATATATGAGTACTGAATTTACATCATTTAGCCCCTCTGACTTATCTATCCAATTTCCATCATATACCCCTACCTCTTCTCAAATCCCTGGCCATTTATTCTTCATTTATTCTTGTTATATACATATAAATTTATAAATACAACTTGCCGAGTTTATATTATGTTGCTCATATGTGTATGTTCTTTGAGATGACTTCTTAAGGTTGGATAGCCTAGCAGGGGCTTATCCTTGAAGTAGCCACCAATTGCCAGTAACCATTTATCTAGGATTACCATAATTGGGGCCTTATGAGATTTTTCTCCATCCATGTTGGTGTGTCATTTGGAGTAGACAAGGCATTCTTAACAGCTGCAACGTACTTCTGTTTAAAGGCTTATCTTCAGATTCATGACAATTTACATGTCTGGATAAATTTCATCACAGAAAGGCAAAGGATCCTAGCTGAGAGTTCATATGACAGCATATAATATATAGAATATGGAACATTCAACTATGCAGGCTAGATGGACCCTGTAAGTTATTTTCTGAGTAGTAATAGAACCTAAATTCACATAAAGTGGTGATACACACAATGGGAAGACTGAGTTTTCAGTAATCCTGAACTTTATTATGGTAGTGTATGACTGAGTTCTGACCAATTAGAAAGGTACCGCAAAGGAGGCATCTTTGAAGGCCGTCCCAGGTTGGAAAAACAACTTGCTGTCCTCCCCTAACTCTTCCCCTTTCTGCAAACCTAGAGTATAAGTTTTGTGCCTTGAGCTACAGTAGGCATTGTTAACCATGATGGGATTCAGAAAACTGAAGCTGCACACTACTGACATTAGAGCAGAAAAATAGATCCCAGGCCCTAAATGACACTATAGTATCACCATATGGGACCTGCCTCTGTGCCTGGGATTAGTTTTTAATTATAAAAAGTGCTCAACAATTTACCTTGTTAGAGACATTGAAATGTTTATTGCAGTATCTCTATTGGCAGAATGTGGTATGTTTTCATCTTTCATAATTGAAGTTTATGCTCATTGAATAGCAACTGCCTTTCCTTATCCCTAGAGCCACTGACAGGCACTTGTCTCTCTCCTGAGTCTGAGCACTTTTGATCCATCCTACAGGTGGAAGGAATCATGTATCATTTGTCCTTCTGTGACATACTTTACTTTGCATAGTTTCTTAAGGTTCACCTATATCCATAGAGTAATAGAATTTTCTTATTTGGATAGCTGAATAATGTCCTATTGTGTGTATATGCCTTATTTCCTTCACCTGCTCAGTGGAATTCTGTTTGTTTCTACCTTCTGGCTATTGTGTATAATGTTACAGTGAAGATAGAAATATAAATATCTCTCTATGATACTCATTTCAATTCTTTTGAATAAAAAATAGAAATATGATTGCTGGATAACATGTTAGCTATATTTTTAAATGTTTGAAGTGCCTCTATATTGTATAAAATTATATATTCTGAACAATAGGATGAAAACTTTCCAGTGTATTCACTTCCTCACCAATAACTTATGATTTTCTGGGGTTTACTCCTTTCCACTCAATGAAATGTTTCCTAATTATACTATTATACTCATAGACCAGGGCCTAGCATAATTGCCATCAGAGAGACTTCATCCAACAACTGATGCGTGCAGATGCAGAGACCCACAGCCAAACATTAGGCAGAGCTCGGGGAATCCTGCAGAAGAGAGGGAGGAAGGACTATAGGAGATGGAGGGTTCAAGGACACCTTGAGAACACAGCCCACAGAATCAACTAAGCAGGGCTCATTAAGGGCTCACAGAGACTGGAGCAATAATCAGGGAGCCTGCATATATGTTACAGTTGTGTAGCTTGCTCTTCTTGTAGGACTCCTAACAGTGGGAATGTGGGCTGTATCTGACTTTTTTTAAAAAAGATTTTATTTATTTGTTATGTATACAGTGTTCTGTCTGCATGTATCCCTGCAGGCCAGAAGAGGGCACCAGGTCTCATTACAGATGGTTGTGAGCCACCATGTGGTTGCTGGGAATTGAACTCAGGACCTCTGGAAGAGCAAGCAGTGCTCTTAACCTCTGAGCCATCTCTCCAGCCCCGTATCAGACTCTTTTACCTGCTGTTGGGACCCTTTTCCAGCCTTGATATGAGAGGATGTGCCTGGTCTTATTGCAATCTGATATGCCACATTTGGTCGATAACCCTGAGAGGACTGCCCTTTTCTGAAGGGAAAGGACAGGGAGTGGATCTGGGAGAGAGGGAAGGGAGGGGAAACTGTGGTTAGGATGTAATATATGAGAGAGGAATAAATAACAAAAATTGAAAAAAAATTATGTCAGCTTTAAAAAAGAGCAGGTTAACTTCTTCCTTTCCACTGCAAGTATGTTTTATTTCTTCAGTTAGTCTAAGTCCTCCAGTCAGTACTATGTTGAGTAGCAGTGGCAAATGTAGGCATTCTTGTCTTATTCTTTCTCTCTCTTTTGTTATGTATGTATACATGTATATACTTTGTGTGCATGTGTGTGCCTGAGTGTATGTATCTACATGAGTGCAGGAGTTCATAGGGCATGTGAGTGTTTGGAACCAAAGCCAAGTCCTCTGAAGTAGCAGTAAGCACGATTAACCACAGAACCATCTTTTTTGTTTTGAGAGAGGTTTTGTATACCCAGACTGGCCTCAAACTTTACATATAACGAAGGCTAACTTTGAACTCCTAATCTTCCTGCCGTCATTTCCCAAATGGTGTGGTGATAGGCTAGCATCACCATACTAAACAGTATTCTTGGCCTATGTATGATCTTAGAGTAAAAACTCCATGTTTTTAACTGAATGACTTCGGCTCTGAGTTTCTCGTGTATATCTTTTATTGAGTTGAAGGAGTTTCCTTTTATTCTTCATTTGTTGAATTTTTATCTTGAAAGGCATTGAATTGTATTGTCTTTTCTCTATTTATTAAGATTAGGTGACTGTGAAGCTAGATTTTTGTCAACTTGACATGAGCTAGGATTGTCTGGGAAGAGGGATTTTAATTGAGGAATTGCATCTATCAAGTTGGCATATAAGCAAGTCTTGGAGACATGATGATTTATGTGGGCGGGTCCAGCCCAATGTGGGTGGTATGACCTCGAGGAAGGAGGTCCTGGGTGGTATAAGAAAGAACAAGGGATAGTGAACAAACCTGTAAGCCACACTCCTCCACGATTCCTGCCTGTTTCTGCTGAAGGTCTTCTCTGGACTTCCCACAACAATGGACTATGATCAAGATATGTAAGCCAAATAAACCTTTTCTCACCAAGTTGCTTTTGATCATGGTGCTAGAAACCAAATTAGGACAGTTACTTCAGCTTTTATTCTATTGGTGTGGTGTACCATGTTGATTGAACTGCGTATGTTGAACCATCTTTACACCTCAAGAAGAAATCTCATTTGTTCATGGCATGTCCCCTTTGGTGTGCTGAATTTTAGATTGCTATTCTGTTTATTTTTAAAGAACTTTGTTTATATTTTTCAGGAACATTCACCTCAATTTTCTCTTCTTGTAGTGTATTTCTCCAGCAGGGTCATGTTGTCCTCATAAAATGGGTTTGGAAGTGTGCTAGTCAGATTTCTAGTCAGACTTCTTGTTGCTGTGACAAAATACTCAACAGAGAAACTTAGGAGAGACAAGATTCATTCACAAGAAGTGCCTTCTTCCAGTCCATGGTCCTAGGCCTGTAATAAGAGATTATCATGGTGGTAGGAGGCTATTTACCTCTTGATGGACAGGAAGGAGAGAGAGAGAGAGAGAGAGAGAGAGAGAGAGAGAGAGAGAGAGAGAGAGAGAGAGAGAGAGAGACTGTGTCTGGGGCCCACATACCTTTAAACACATACTTCTTACGACCTACTTCCTGCAGCTAGAACCCATTTCCTAAAGTTTCACCTTCTTCCAAAAGTGCCACCAGCTGGGCATCAAACATTTAACACACGAGCCCGTGGGGAACTTGGTCTACTCAAACTGTAACAGGAAGTAATGCTTCATTTTTAGTTTTTTTTTTTGCAAGATTTAGATAATCAGCATTAATTTTTTAAAAAAATGTTTATAGGATCAAATAAATCACAGCCCCCAAATGCCATAATCAGAAATGTTGAAAGCCCCAAAGGTCAGAATCTCAAATGTTTTGAAATCTCGAAAGGTGAAAACCACAATCTCCAGTGGTGGGGGCACATAATAGAAGAAAGCCAAGTTCTGAAGAAGGAATTAGCGAGTTTTCAGTTACACTCAAGATAGTTGCAACATGTCAGGCAGGAAAAAATACCTATAAACCTGGAAAACCATTGTTTTGAGTTTGCCTGTAACATTAGTGTGAATCTGAATGAACTAGATGAAGAAAAGTCTGCCCTAACTTGGGGTAAGCCAGAGGTCAGAGGCCAGAGTAGATGAAATTTGATTTGACAAAAATGCAATATCACATTGTTGACTTTATGTGTAAGAAATATTCATGCATGCAAACATGTTTAAACTTTCTTAGTGAATGAAAAGATGTCACTTTTACACACTTGTATTTAGGAAAGATAAAATTTCTTCTGATCTTGATTCTTTGGACAGGTGCACATGCTGTGGTAATTTATCATGGCTTTTTATTAATCTCATCAAAAGTATTAGATTTGCCAACTCCAGCCTGCCAGATGACAATAGTTATGCATCTAAATGCACAAAAGTAATCCATAGCTGCATGTATTCATACATTCTGATTTGTTAAGAAAGCTATTTATTTATAAATATGGTTTATCCACTTGTAGACATGCAACATGCATCATAAAGAAGCCAGAGTGTTTATGATAGAAAAATATGTGCCTTGAAATTTATTTTATTCTGAAAAGTACAAAAATTCAATCACATTTTGTATTTCTTAAATAAATTCCAATTTACAAATGCAAATATATGTTTTGAAAGAATTTCAAAAGTATTTTTCAAAAATAACATTTTTATATTCCCAGTCAGTATTAAAAATAGTAATGCTTTGAGCTTTCCAGAATTTTGGATTTAGGAATTTTGATTGTTCCACATTTATGATTATGGCATCCAGAATTTTTCTTTTCAGAATTATGTTCCTAGTGCAGTAGGATTCACTTCTGAAGCCGTCTGGACTTTACTTTGTAGGGAGATTTATGATTATTTATTTAATCTCCTTAATAATAATCTCCTATTATAAATCTGGTCATATTTTCCATTTCTTCATAATTCAGTCTTAGTGGGCTTTATGTTTCTAGGAATTTATCAATTTTCTGATTTATTGCTATGCAGTTTTTTTGTAGTCCCTTACACACTTTTATTTTTGTGGCACTAGTGTTAATTCATTTCCTGAATTTTTTGTTTTATTTGTTTGCATCTTCTCCATTTCTAGCTAAAAGTTTGTCAATTTTGTGGTTCTATAAAAAACCAGTCTAATTTCACTGACTTATCTGCCATCTTTCACTTCCTCATTTCATGTATGTCTTTTATAATCTTTATTGTTCCTTCTCTTCAGCTGACTTTGGCCTTGGCTTGTCCTCTCCCTCCACCTTTGGCCCCCATAAGCTCATAGGAAGTGGCACTATTAGGAGGTGTGGCTTGGTTGGAGTAGGTGTGGTCTTGTTGGAGGAAGTGTGTCACTGGAAGTGGGCTTTGAGGTTTCCTATGCTGAAGGCAGGCCCAGTGTAATTCTTTCTTCCCACTACCTGCCTATCCAAATGTGGAACTCTCAGCTACCAATGTGGCAGAGAGAACTCTCAACAACTGCAGGCAATTAGTATCGCCTTTCTTCAGTTTTCTTCCCTGTATCTATAAGACTTTGGCAATTCTGTTAGTATTTGTGTTTTGAACAGACAGCCACCTCTCTCAGTCATTATGAATAGGACTCACAAAGGTAAAAACATTAACCAATCATCATAGGTAAGAGATTTTAGAGGCTTCAAATCTTTATATGTATGAATGTGTCTTCTCTGGATGTATGACTTTAGGCACTTAAATCAAAGGATTTACTTTTGTTGTTGGTAGGAAGTAATTATCTCAATTTCTTTCTGTTTGGGGCAATCAGTCTTCTCCAGGGACAAGTCTTCTAATAGCTTATCCAATCCTAAGCAGTCAGACTTAACTACATATTCATATGAGCAACACCAAACGAACTCAGAAGGTTGTATCTATAAATTTATATGTATATGTGTAACAATAATAACTAATGTATAAGAAGCCATGAATTTGTGAAGAAATGAGGACATATGGGAGGAGTTAGAGGTGGGGAATACAGTACTCACCTATGAAATTCTTAACAAATAAAATATATTTTTAAAAAGAACTCTAAATGGATTATAGGATACAATCAAATGGAAAAAATGTATGTTCCATAGGAATTTTAGATGAGAAAGAAGGTAGAAAAAACTTTAAAGAAACACACACACACACACACACACACACACACACACACACACACACCACATGGGACAAAAACCTGCTAATTAAAATCCCATATCTGGCAAAAATTTTTATTGAGAAATGAAGATGAGTACAATTCTAAGTAAGGAAAATTTATGGAAGTGCACCATCATTAGATTTCCCTTTGAGGCATGGAAACTTGAGTTATTTGAGTTGAAATGAACAAAAAAGGAGCACATGAGAATGTGTGGGTTGATGGCCAGGAAAACTGTGCAGACAAATACATAATGCTGTGATACTATAATGGTACTGCTCAAGTCATTTTGGCTGTTGCTCAGGACTTAAAAGAAGACAAAAGTCTAAACTGTAACTATAAAATATGTCCAATGGCCAGCAATATAAAAGATTTAACTTGGAATAAGAATAGCATGAAAAGTCTCTAGAGATAGAGATTGGAAACTGAGGGTTTTATGTGTGATTAAAGTTAAGTTGTAGTCTGCTTAAAATAGGTTTCTATAATTATAGGTGTTTTATATAAGTCCCATGGTAACCACAAAGAAAATGTATATAGAATAAAATGAGAAAGGAATCAAAGTACATCACTACAAAATAAAACAAAACTGAAAAGAATATAGTAACAAGGGAAAAGAAAGACAATATCAGCAGACTAGAAAATAATAAACCAAGATGTTCCCTGGCAACAATTACATTAAATGACAATGGATTAAACTTGCCAATGAGGTGCCATAAAATGGCTGAATGGATTTTAAAATCAATATCAAATCATAGGCTGTCTACAAGAGGCCCAATTCATGGTCAAAGACAGACAGTCAAAGGCTAGAAAAAAAATATCATTCGAATTATAAAAAAAAGAGAGTAGAACTGGCTGTAATTAGGTCAAAGAGTGGGCTTTTTAGAACAGTCACAATATAAAAATAAGGACATTATACAATAATAAGAGTGTGAATTAACAAGGACAACTAAACCATGGTAAATATGCATGTGCTACTATCAGAGCATCTAAATTTGTTAAGAAATGAAGAAATAACAGTAATACAATAACAATAGAAGATGTCAAGACACTTCAGAAGATCACTGGGAAACAGAGGACCTAAACATATAGAACACATGGGCCTAAACATATAGAACAATCCGCCTAACCATAACAGAATACACACTTTTCTTAGGGCCATGGACCATTTTGTATGATATAATATGTGTTATGTCACAGAACAAGTCTAAAAATATTTAAGAGGATTGAAATCACCCCAAGTATCTTTTCTAACCATAAGGATGAAATTAAAAATAAATTTGTAGAAGGGAAATAAACAAATATGTAGGGATTAAACAACAAAATAGCAAACAGCCAAATACTTAGAGAATAAATAAAAACTGGTATTAGAAAACACTCTGAGAAACTTTTGATGACATGGAACAAGGCACTGTGGGAAATGTAGTTCTGTTTACCCAGAGAAACACACAGACAGTTCTTTCTTGGTATCATCTGATCTACATTTCCCAAAGTTCCTATGTTTTCATCATCAGAACTACATTTCTCACAGTTCCTTTCTCTACCTACAAGAACAATAATAGTAGTAAAACTTATGATGACGAACACCTACATTTTAAATGAGGAAATATCTCAAACATTCTAAATCGTCACCCCCCCCCCCAAAGAACTAGATGTGATCGATATCATATGCTTACATTCCCAGTGTTTGGGAGTCTGAGGCAAAAGGGTTGTCACTTCTGTGAGTTCTACATTGACCCGGGCTACCTGATGTCCTCTCTCAACAAAAGGTGGAGGGAGAGGACAAGATAAGCCCAAAGTCAGCTGAAGAGAAGGAATAATAAAGATTAGAAAAGACAATAAATGAAATGCAGAAGTGAAAGATGGCAGATAAGTCAGTGAAATTATATATATATATATACTACAGAATCACAAAATTGACAAACTTTTAGCTAGAAATGGAGAAGACTCAAACAAATAAAATAAAAAGTCCAAGAGATGAATTAATACTGATGCCACAAAAATAAAAGGGTATAAGGGACTACAAGAAAAAAATGCATAACAACAAATCAGAAAATTGGATAAATAAATTCCTAGAAACATAAAGCTCACTAAGACTGAATTATGAAGAAATAGAAAATATGACATCTTCAGCACCATGTCTACCTGCATGTCACCATGCTTCCCACCATGACGATAATTGCCTAGACCTCTGAAACCATAAGCCACCCAATTGAATGTTTTCCTTTCGAAGAATTGCCGTGGTCAGGGTGTCTCTTCACAGCAATAGAAACTCTAGCTAAGACAAGGGTGCACAGGAATTTCCCAGACTGTGATAACTTCTATCAATGCTCTTGATGGTCTTGATGTATCCTCAGTCAACCACACGGAAAGTTGAAACTTTGGATATATAGCCCAATCACTATTTTGGTCTCTAGAGATAAGCATGGATCTAAGAGCTAGTAATTTCCTCCCAATAACACTTCACTCAGAGAGGCTATGCTATGAGGGTACTATAAATTTTCCCATAAGCATTGATGTGGCTGGATTCAAGACTGTGTGCTGTAAAGGGATCATGTAAGTAATTTCTGGGCATCTCACAGATGGAGTTGATCCATATCTGTGTGAATCTGTATCTTCATGGAAAGAAGACTCAAGGTCTTCCTATCCTGCCAGTGTGATAATGTTACTTTATGCTTAGCCTTTCTTTAAAAAAGAGGGAAACAAAGTCAAATTGTGCTCTGGAATTTTGGGGGCATATGTTTTATTTATTTTTTCTGAAGCAAGGTATCACTGTGTAGTCTGGCTGTCTTGGAACTCACTGTGTAGATCAGATTGGCTTTGAACTCACATAGATTCATCTGTCTCTGTCTCCCAAGTGCTGGGATTAAAGACATGTGCCACCGTGCCTGACTGGTATTTTTATTCTTTTAATTTTTATTGTTATTGTTATTATTATTTTTGGTTTTTTGAGACAGGGTTTCTCTGTGTAGGCTTGGCAGGCCTGGAATTCACTCTGTAGACCAGGCTGGCCTTAAACTTAGAGATTCACCTGCCTCTACATCCTGAGTGCTGGGATTAAAGGTGTGTGCCATCACTGCCTGGCTGGTATTTTTATTTTTGTGTGCAGCAAAAGCTTATTCTAATGGCTAAAGAGAGATGCCTTCTTTGTAGAGTTGATAAAGCTACAAAATCCTTTAAAATGTCACAAATCCAAGACTCAATGTTTTCTTTTTCCAAATGTATGACAAAAGAAATTTTAGAAAACATGTTCTTGGTCAAAATGGAGAGCTTAATGATGCTTAAATTATGAGAGCATATAAAATATGATTCTGAGGAAAGCAAATCTTCCTATTATTTATTTATTCTTACTCATAGCATAATGATGGCATTTTATCTTCTTTATATAGCTAGGAAGGACAGAGGAGATAGTCAGGTGTTAACTCATTAGTCTACCTCATACTGTGTATCTTCCTATGGGATTGATAGAAGTCCACAGCAGAGACTAGAATTATCTTATAGTAAATAAATGGTCTGATTTTATTTACACTTAGTGATTGGGTAAATGAAATAAGTAAAATAGAAGATATAATAGTTCTCAGATTTAAAAATATTGAGATAAGATTAATACGTCCATGGTTTTTTTTGACATTTATCTGGCAACAAAAGCCATTACAGTAATCACAATGCTGTTTAGAAGGCCAAATGTATTAAAAGCTTTTGCATATATCATTTACATGTAGTTACCTGTGTAGTTCCTCTGCCTGTGGTGACCTTCCATTTTGGAATTATAATTCCATGTCTCATGCAAAAATTAAGTCAAATTTCTCTGTTCTTGACCAAAAATGGGGAACTAAATGGTATTTTCTGTATATATATATTTGTGATTGTGATTTTTTACTAAATGACAGGCATTAGGCTGTATCTTGAAAGAATGGATTAACAATTTTCTGGAATATTTCAATTAAAAGAGAAAATATAATTAGAAGCTGAAGAAACTGAGGTTTTTCTTTTATTTTTAACTAAGCCTGACTTGTATTACCTTCCAACCAGTAGTAAATAAAATCTCTCTCAGGTTTTTGAAGAAACACCTCAAATCACAGAAAATCCAATGACATTTTTTCAGTGATGAGAGATTAGTAAAGTTAGTGGAAATGATAGAATTCTCCTATAGTATTTAAGGACTGAAGAGAACTGAAGCAAACTTTTCATTCTCGTACTCTTTAATCTCTCTTTACAGGTCTGCCCCCACACATGGCCTTCTGTCCCACATTTTTAGTTTCACCACGGCAGAGTCAGATAGTCTTGCAAAAAGATTAATTTTATTCTGTCTCATGCACCAACAAAGACATTTGTCATCTTGAATCTTTATTATCAGCATGGTTTCTTTTTTCACCTTACAAGTTGAGTCTCTCTGTCTCTGTCTCTCTCTGTCTCTCTCTGTCTCTCTCTGTCTCCATCTCTCTCTCTGCCTCTCTGTCTCTGTCACTCTCTCTTTTTATCTTTCTGTCTCTGTCTCTCTCTCACACATGCATGCATGTGTGCACGCACACAACACTTCAGGCTTGTAAATGTGAAACATTTGATTTAATCATTTAATAATCATTGAGGAAGAATAAACAAAACAATCAAAAAGCCCCAATCTCTGTGACTCTTTTCCATGGAGAACTGATTTAGGAAGATACAAAAATTGGTTGATAAATGGGCAGCAATAACAGATCTATTGAAGCAAGTACATGCAGAACAAGAAGGTTTGGACCAATGTTAACATCTACGCAGAGCCAGATTCCAAGTTTAACCCTTTATAGGTATTCCTGTAGCCATCCTATGAGAAAGATTCTGTTATCATTGTCAATTTACAGATGAACTAAAGCTTAGGACAACTAAAAGCACTTTCAAGGTCACACAGCTAGGTTTGGTGGAGCAGGAATACGATATTAGGTTATATTTTAATACCTCCATTCAGTTATTGTTCAGGAGTTTATAGAAATAGTCTGTTCTCCGTTATTCTTTCAAATTTAACTTTGGCAACATTCTCTTTTTTCTTTTTCTTTTCTTTCTTTCTTTCTTTCTTTCTTGATTTATTTATTTATTTATTTTTGGTTCCCTCTGCAGCTAGCTTTTCCAAACAATACACAGTGAACTGCCTCAAATAACCCAAATCTGTGGGCTGGAGACATGACTCAACAGGTAGGAGTAATTGCTGGCAATCAGGAGGACTGGAGTTTGGATCCCAGCACACAGGTAACAAGCTTCATGTTCCACAAACATTGGTCTCTGAAGAATCTAAAACCCTCTTCCAACCTCTGTTTGCATATAGACACATGTATCTGCAAACATGTGTGCATGTGCATGTGTGTGCACACACACACAAATTAATTAATTAATTTTATTTTTAAAACAAAAAAGAAAAGATGCTGGGTGTGATGTCACATACCATTAGTCCCAGTTCTTGGGAGGTAGAGGCAGGCAGATCTCTGTGTGAGTCCAGCCTGGTCTACATAGAAATTTCCAAGCCAAACAGGGCTACACAGAGGGACCTTGTTTAAAAACTAAGAAGAAAAACACAAAACAAATAGTCAGAAACTGCAAGAATCCAGACCTTTTGTGTCAGATACATACTTAAGGAAAAGTAGCATCTGCAAGGCGCTATCTGTGGAAAGCCCTTTGAAGAAGGCCAGAGTGGGCACTCTAGCAACATCAGGTCATACTTTTCTTGTGTTTTTATTCACTTCTGCTTTCCTCTGTGTGGGTTTGTCCTTAGCATACTTTCTCCTTGTGGTCATATGAAGACTGCCAGTGGCTGCAGGTTAATTCTTCCACTTTAGCAATCCGAGAGTTCTCAATGATTATAGATAATCAAGCTCATAATTGCTTCTGGTTGGGCAGGCTTAGGACACACACACACACACACACACACACACACACACACACACACACATCCATTTTTGAATAGACAGGAGTGTTTTAGATCCTCTTAAATCACATTTCTCAGATTGAGGGATCGTGTTTCTCAAAGGAAAGTCATAATAGCATCATGAGAAAAACAAAATAGAAACCACATGGGCAATCTTCTTCATTCTGGTCTATCCATATAACCTTCCCATGCTATCCGTATAATGCTCCATTTCCAAAGCTGATCTCTATTAACACTCTTGTACCTTGAACTATTGTTTTATCTTCAGACATATTTATTGAGATTATATATTTAAATACATACATATATATATATATATATATATATGTACATCACATAATTTCAAGTCATTTTTATTAGCTGGTTCTGCTTTTCTCTGTGTGGCTTTACCTTTTCTTCTTGCAGTTAAATGATGATGGATGGTGTCCTGATTATGTGTAGGTGTATGTATATGTACACATTTAACATATGTGCAGTTTCTTTTTTACCATAATACTGCAAAATCACACTCAGGTTTAACAAATTAGTTATCATTGCCCTTCTGTCTGTACTCCATTCCTATCTTATTTCATGTGCTGTTTTACTTGGTGGTTATTACCCCATTGCCCCAACTGCTCAGAGCAGAAAGACTACATAAACCTTGATTCTTTTCCCTTTCTCCCCCATTCAGTTAGTTGTCACATTCTGTCTACCATGTCTGCTTATTTCTTTGGATATTTTCCAAATCTCTCTATTCTTCCTACTATTGCCCTAATCCAGTGTCCTGGTTGGAGGTTTTTGTTAACTTGACACAAGCTAGAATTATCTGAGAAAAGGGAATCCCATAATTTAAAAAAATGCCTCCATAAAATCTGGCATTTTCTTAATTAGTGATCAATTTGGGAGGAGCCAGTTCATTGCTACACCTCTGCAGGTGCTCCTGAGTTATATAAGAAACCTGACTGAACAAGCCATGTGGAGCAAACCAGTAAGCAGCGTTTCTCCATGGTTTCTTCAGTTGCTGTCTTGAATTCCTGCCTTGACTTCCTTCAGTGGTGGAATGTGACCTAAGAGTTGTAGGTGGAAATAAACGCTTTTATCCTGAAGTTGCTTTTAGTCATGATGTTTTATGACAGCAATTGAAGCCCTAAGGAAGACATCCAAATTTCCTTGTTTTTGGGTTATTTTACTTCCCATCTGAAAAAAATCTCCTTTCAAAATTAGTTTCTAATTTTCCAGAAAAGTAATTTTCCAAATCATATATGTAATCATATGGCTCTCCTCTTTATAATCATTGATTATTCCTTGTAATAATCCAGTGATGATTGTCATGTTCTTCATTTCCTTACTCTTGAAGAAAAGGTTTAAGCTGATAATCTCTTGAGTCTTTCTAGCTCCATGATTCTGTTAATCCTTGCCAACTTAATGTCATTAATTCAGTTTGATTTCTGATAAGGAACTGTTCTGTATTTTAGATTATGTATTGAGACTCATGTTATTTATGAATATCACTATTTACTTCATTTGACAGACATTTTGGGTCAAGACATTTTGTAGCTGAAGTTTTCCTGGGCCTGGCCCATGGTCAGGACAAATCTCTCCCATTCGCATCCCCCAAGTAAACACACAGAGACTTATATTACTTATAAATTGTATGGCCGTGGCAGGCTGCTTGCTATCTGTTCTTATATCTTAAATTAACCCATTTCTATAAATCTATACCTTGCCACGTGGCTTGTGGCTTACCGGTATCTTACATCATGTTTCTCCTTGTGGCAGCTGGCAGCATCTCTCTGACTCAGCCTTCCACCTTCCAGAATTCTCCTCCTTCTTGTCCTGCCTACACTATCCTTCCTGCATACAGGACATCCCACAGCAACATTTTGAGTAGTCATCTCATATTGAGAAGACATGATAGTAGCATAGGTATTCTATAATCATAATTAATATATTCAAGAACTATTTGCTCTTTTAATTATCATTTCTTATAATTATGCAAATTTCTAGAAATAGAATATACAAAAGAATAAATTAACCTTCATTTTTTTAGTATTGAACTCATAATGATGAGACTTCATAGATAACAAATGGAAATATTGTCTTGCCATAAGACAAAAAGCAAATGTTAATGTATTATCGTTATTATGTTATTATTTAACAGCTGTTGAACTATACCAAAATTAAAAGAAATTTCCAGTGAATATGTATAATATTTAATCAGTAAATTAAGATTTATTATATAGGGCAAATACATTTTAGTCAGCATTTCTATTGCTGTAATGAAATACCTGACCAAAAAAATCTTAAAGGAACACATTTCTTTTTGGCTCACAGTTTCAGAGATTTCCGTCTGTGGTTGACTGGATCTGTTATTTCTTGGCTAAGAAGAGCATCAAGGCAAGCGGATTGTGTTTTGAATGCTCACCTCAACATGGCCTGGAATAAGAGAGAGGTGATAGAATGGACGTTGCCAGGAGACAAGTTATATCCTTTAAAAGCATGTTCTCCCAGCAGCCTACTTTTCTCCAACCAGGCTCCCACTGTAGGAGTTCGTTTCTTTTCTTTATTAAGAAATTTTTTATTCATTTTACATACCAACAACAGATTCCTCCCTCTCTTCCTTCCTCCTGCTCCCTCCCACAGCCTTCCATCCTCAACCTACTCCCCCCCATCCCCAACCCACTCCTCCTATTCCCTCCTCCAAAAAGGTAAGGCCTTACATGGGAAGTCATCAAAGCCTGGTACATTCAGTAGAGGCAGGTCCAAGCTCCTCCTCCTGCCTCAAGGCTGTGTAGTGGACTCCAAAAAGCCAGCTCATGCACCAGGGATGGAGCCTGATCTTATTGCCAGGCAGCCCCTTAAGCAGACCAAGCTACACAACTGTCTTATGCAGAGGGCCTAGTCCAGTACCATGGAGGCTCCACAGCTGTTGATCTAAAGTTCATGAGTTTCCACTAGTTTGGTTTGGTTGTCTCTCTAGGTTTCCCCATCATGATCTTGATGCCCCTTGCTCATAGACTCCCTCTTCCCTGTCTTTGACTGGACTCTAGGAGCTTGGCCTGATGCTTGGCTGTGGATCTCTGCATCTGCTTCCATCAGTTACTGCATGAAAGCTCTATGATGACAGTTAGGATATTCACTGATCTGATTACTGGGGTAAGCCAGTTTAGACACCCTTCCACTATTGCTAGTAGTCTAAGCTGGGGTCATCCTAAAATGACAGCCTATGCAATGGGAAAAGATCTTCACCAATCTCACATCGGACAGAGAGCTGATCTCCAAAATATAGAAAGAACTCAAGAAACTAGACATCAAAATACAAAACAATCTATTTTTTAAAAAGTGGGTTACAGAGCTAAACAGAGAATAATCAACAGAAGAATCTCAAATGGCACAAAGACATTTAAGGAATTGCTCAACATCCTTAGCCATCAGGGAAATGCAAATCAAAACTACTCTAAGATACCATTTTATACCTGTCAGAATGGCTAGGATCAAAAACACAGAAGACAGCTTAAGTTGGAGAGGATGTGGAGCAAGGGGAACACTCCTACACTGCTTGTGGGAATGCAAACTTGTACAGAGTTTGGAAATCATTATGACAGTTTCACAGAAAGTTGGGAATCAATCTACCTCAAGACCCAGCTATACCACTCTTGGGCATATGCTGTGGGATTTTCTGTATGTCAAATGTGTTGCTCTGATTGGTTAAAATAAATAAAGTGCTGATTGGCCAGTAGCCAGGCAGGAAGGATAGGGTAGGCGGGACAAGGAGGAGGAGAATTGGGGGAAGTGGAAGGCTGGGGGAGAGAGACCTGCCAGCCACCTCCATGACAAGTGAGATGTAAGGTACTGTTAAGCCATGAGCCATGTGGCAACTTATAGACTAACAGAAATTGGTTAATTTAAGATATAAGAACTAGATAGCAAGAAGCCTGCTGCGGCCATACAGTTTATAAGTAATATAAGCATCTGAGTGATTATTTTATACGTGGGTTGTGGGACTGTGGGGGCTTGGTGGTACTTGGAGAGAAGATCTCCAGCTACAGGCATATACCCAAGGAATGCTCAATCATACCACAAGGACACATGCTCAACTATGTCCATAGCAGCATTATTTGTAATAGTCAGAACCTGGAAACTGTAAGAATTCTTAACTCTTACTTTCCTCTTAGAATTCTAAATGTTGCAATAAAAGTTAGAAATACCTGTTTGTAGAAAGCTTTTATAATTTTTTTGTTAAAGAAGTTGCTGTAACTAAAAAGATACCTCCACCCCACTTGGTAATTTAGCATACCTTATGTAGATTCATCATTTTAAAATGGAAAACAGTGTTTTAGCTGTGCCTTATGCACCTATGTTTTATGAGAGTGCAGTCCAGTTATATTATAGCATCCTATGGTATAATTGACATATTTTTCTTATATCTTATAAACAAAGGTACAGATCATTCTTGGCCAATGTGACCAATGATAATATGATGTCATTTGCTTATTGGTTGTATTTGGCTTCTAATTCTACAAGGTGATTATGATTAGCCTATAACAATTAACAAAATGCTTAAAGTTGGTAATACTGGAGGTAGACAAAAAAGACCAAAAAATATGTTTTAATTACACAGTTTTATGAATGATCAAGGCAATATTTTACAACCAAGATATTGGTTTAAAATGAAGTATTTAAGAAAGAACCTACATAAAATGAAAGGTGAGAAGTGACTCCATAAAATTATCCTCTGACATCTATAACTTCCACTGTAGCATATATGTGCGCGTGTACACACACAAATAACAAAGATTTAAGCATTTTCTTATTTTGATTTCCTTTTTTTTGTCATAAAATGTCATGACTAAAAGTAACTTGGGAAAGGAAGGGTTCATTTGGCTTACAGGGTACAGTTCATCATGAGGGGAAGCCAAGGCAGGAACCTGAAGGCAGGAACTGAAGCAGACACCATGGAGGAGTGCTGCTTACTGCTCTCATTTTTACCTCTCTTTTTGCTCTCTCAGTTTGCTCTCTTATCCAGCCTAGGATCACTTGCCTAGAGATGGCAGCACCCACAACAATAGTCAAGAAAATGCTCTAGAGACTTATTCATGGGTCAATCTTACAGAAAAACTCTTCTCAATTGAAGCTTGCTCCCAGATGATGCAAATTTGTGTCAAGTTTACAAAAAAAAATGAATCAATATATAAATTATAAAAAGAATCTCAGAGATCCATAAGTTATATTATATGTATTGTATTGTATATCATATGTGGTGTGTGTGTATGTGTATGTGTGTGCTCAGATTCCATCAGGAATTAACACAGAAAAAGATTCCTCTTGTTGGGGGTACAGATGAGAAATAAAAGAAGTAATAATATACTTGTTAAAGGATAATGTTTGGGTAGAGCTCATAATTTAAAATAAAAAGTTGGGCAAAGCTTCACTGAGAGAAGAGGAGGCAAGCCATGCCTCCTCCCTTAAAGGATGAACTCCAAGAACAGGAAACTGTTAAGGAAACTCTCCAAGTTAATGTTATGAACTAGTATATTTGAGGAACATTAAGGTATACAAAATGGCTGGAGATGAAGGAGCAAGATGGGGAATGATAGAAATAGGAAAAGGGTTTTAGAATTCCTAAGAACCCAATAGGAATCTTTTGGACTATGGCTTTTCTTTTGAGGGATGTAATCTGACACATCATTATGGCTGCTGTTTTGAGAAGAGCTAGAAAGGGAGAGAAGGCAGAAGAAATGATAAATGTCCAATTATGCTGTTAATCTAACAGGGCAGGGTATAAAGACTAGATATAGTGCAATTGAGTTACTTCAACCACTTTGGAGATGAGTCCTTGGAGAAAAAACTTGAAATACCTTTGAAAGCATTTTTAAGATGACCTACCTACCCCAGAACATAAAGAGGCCAGGTTAAAGGATATAAAATTACTTATTTTTTAAATATTCACCCTGAAACGTCAATGATTTACATGAAGAACGTTTTTATTTTTAATATATTTTTCTTGAAAAGTTGTGCATAATTTTATGTGATTTTCTTGGTAAAAGCACAGAAACTGCTTCCCACCCATAGTTTTACACAATCCACATAATAAGGAAATACTGAGGAAGAACTAGAACTGAGCAGTTCAGCAAAATTGCAGAAACCATGTGGTGGGAGCTATGTGTCAGCAAATGCTGCTGGAAATTTTGTGACTATCAAGGCAAATCTTGCAGATAAGAGTAAAATTTCCTATAGGCCATACATTTTTGGTTGAGTAATAGCTACACTTAAAAACTCAACAGAAAATTTCAGACATAACTTTCTGGATGTCTCCATGCTTTTATTTTTATTTCCTCTGAGATAATTATTTTGCCAATGATTTTTTCCCTGTTAAGTAGACCCTGTTGCTAAGAAGGGACTTCTGCAATACTGGATGATGGGAATCGAGCAGGATATTCTAAGTTACATTTGCTGCACACCCAATTATCCTCAAACTTAGTAGCTCAAAATAACAAATTTACTTTGCTCATAATTTTGTGACTGGGTAATTCTGGATGGGCTTGGGAGAGTGATGCTCATTTGGAGTTTCAGTAATTTGAAGGTTTCACTGGGCTGGATCTCCAAAGTGGCTCATAGATATGCCTGACAGTTGATGATGTCAGCTGTCTGGGCGTCCTCACAATATGGCAACTTCAGGGTAGTCAGTTTTTTTTTTTTTTTAACAAGAGCATGCAGGGCTCCAAATATGAATGCTCTGGCATGTAAGTCAGAAGCTGCCTCACCTCCTGTGACTTAGCCTTGGATACCATGCAATGACATTTCCATCACAATCTACTGAAGGAGAGCCACAAGCCTACCTACCCAAATTCAAGGGGATGTGGCATGTGCCTATTAGTGAGAGGAATGCCAAGGTCACATTGATTGTAGGGGAGCATGTGGCATAGGAGATATTGTGGCCATATTTGGAAAGTATATCTGTCACACAGGGTTAGTTAGTAAAAATAGAATGTGTGAAGTCACTGAATTCAAGGTAAAGTATAGAGGTCACTAGATCTTTGGGAGAAACTGATGGAGGAAGAAATTATGAAATGTTTACTTTCTTGCTTTTATAAGAGCAAAAGGTTTCAAGAATGATGTAGGCATTTAGGCAAGTCAGGTTAAAGTTCCTACAAGGATCTCATTTTGCATTCTGCAGTCCAGGGCTCTTAAACAATGACATTCTTACTCTAATGAATCCATCTGATAAACTTTTAGTCAGTTCCTCTTATGTCAGAAAATAGTTTAAGGCTGTCCTAGACTTTTGGTGTATATCAGTAAATAAATCCCTTACATTCAGGAAGATGACATTATAGTGAAGTAATAGTATTAAAATAAATAACAATGCTTGTAAAATTAAATGACAGCCAGAGATGCTCCACCCTGGAAGACACTTTGAACCTGCATTTTGTCATGTTATTGTACATCAGAAAAAGGCCTTTAGGGAAACATTTTATAGCTTAGGGAGTTCAAGCCGGCTTCTAGATATCTCCAACCTCTTGTTTCTCCCAAACCATCTATTCATCTCTTCCTTGTGACCCTGTGCTTATTTGTCAGCATCTGTGGTCAAAGAACTTTTTAGGAGACTCTGTCTTGTATTCATACCTTTAGCCACTGAATTTTGGAGGTTCCATAAAGAAAGCTTATATTTCTTTATGTCAGTTGCTAATGAGGCGAGACAGAAGAGTTTGTCAGTGCTGAGATGAAATCCACAGAAATCTTCTATATTTCAAAGTTTGCTCTTACTCCTCTGCTCTTGGCGTGTAAACATGTTTGGTGGGCCTGCTGGAGGACAAGAACATATCAGCCAGAGCCCAGTTGCCTCGGTCTTCCCAATAAAGAGCTGTTCCACCTCTGTATGAATGAATCCAATCAAGATTCTTCCAAGATTGTCATACCACACTGAGGGTACAGGATGCCACTGAAAGGTGGCACAGAAGCAGAACTTCCTCTAATTTGAAGTCATTTCCCACATGTTCTTTTCTTTGCTGCTTGAGCCACCTCTGGGCTGAGGTGTGCTGAAGTACAGCCCGAATCAGGATGAACAGAAGTGGCTGTGGGGTCATGACAGGTTGAGGTGCGGAGGCATGGGGCTTCATTTCTACCCATTGAGTTTTGTATTTTAATGTCTCCATAAGGAGGATGAGGAAGGAAGCCTCAAGATTACACCAAATAGTCTAGTTTCATATTTGATACACTCTTCACATTAAGTTAACAAGACCTCTACTTAGAAGTGGACTTGCCTTTATTGTTGTTGTTGTTATCATCATCATCATCATCATCATCATCATCATTAAAAATAAGCCAGTTCAGGCAGCATTATAGGAAGATGCAGGCCATTCTATCCATGTGTAGATGCATCTGTCCTGGAAATAATCTTGGCAAACTGAGATCCTTTCCCAAATTGCATAATCAAGATGTGGAGACAAGCGATTTAATCTTTATACTTATGGTTGTGAGAAACAATGACCCCACTTCAAAATAAGCATCTTAGAGACTCAGAGTAGCAAAAGGGAAGCACTTTATTTTCTGACCTTGCAAAGTCAGCCATCAACATAGAGAATAGACAAACATGGCTAGCACAACAATTTGGCCCAAACCAGTGGTTTTTACATTCCTAATTGCATTTCTGTGCCCGCTGAGTTCATCAATGGCTAAGATCTTCAGGCACGAACAGTCTTCCTAGCATTGCCTTATCCCTAAGTTCCCGACCTTATAATTTCAGTTACAAAGTCTTATCTAATGTATAGCCAGGGGCTCAAGATTTCCTCCTTTTCTGATACATGTACTTGGTCATGTAGGGGACTTCTTGAAATAGTTCAACCCTAAGATGAACCAAGAGCAACTAAATAAGCAGGTACCAGCTGACAGCCAGGGAAGACATAGAGACTAGTGACTCCTGTTTATCTGTGATTTTCTGAAGATCTCTAAATGCACCCCATATTAAAAATGGACCATAACGATTTATTTCTTAAAATTTCTTCCATTTTTTCTTTTACTCTTATTGATCGTATCTTCAGATTTATTTGAACTTCTAAAATTGACTCTCTTTATGAAAGGGCCAATAATCTGATCTAGTATCTAAAACATTAGCTTATGTTGTGTTATGGGCATTTGTTTGTTGACAGTTCAAGGAGTTTTTGAGTTAGCCTTGTAATACAAGGAATAATGCAGCAGCATCCTGCTCCAATTACAAGGGAAATTAGGACCCAAACCACCAAGCCTTTCCATTTTCTAAACTATCCTTGAGCCAGTCTATAAATAGATCAATAATTTATGACTTTTCTGCTAATTTATTGACGAGGGTAATCTAAGAAAGACCTTGAGGATTGCACCACCGGGAACTGTATTATTGGGAATAGAGGTGCAAATCTTCTGAGAATAATACAAAAATCTCCTTTTCTGCTAGCATTACACCAAGTACAATCCTGTTTTGCTGAGCCGAGCCATTTGCCTGGTAGCACCCCACTGGCTAGACAATCCTCTAAGGGCATCCCTGATATAATTGATAAATCTTTGTTGATCATTCTACATTCTTTTTTTATCCTACATTTTTATTTATTGTCAACCACCAGACTATAGGCAATTTAAATTCTGCAGCAGTTCGGATTTTAGTCTTAAATTCAATTGGAACTCCACTGGGGATTTCTATAGAGTCAGTATAGACATGATAATACCAAGGTATTTATGTCTTAGCCCTGGGATTAGCTTTATTAAGAGGAAGAATCCAGGGAAAACGGTGTGGCCAACTGAACCAGCATGCAGGCCCCATACCAATTGGGTAGCAGGCTTGAGTAAAGTGCCCTCTGTTTGCAGCACCATGTGGACATTGAGTGCAGAGTAATTGCTGTTTACATGTTTGTCATTTGAGACATCCAGGACATAGGTACAGACTCCATGATCCCTCAGTGGGTGAGAGAATCGATCTTGCTGTCCTGAGAGACACAAAGAGTAAGTCACCCTATGAAGAAAGGAGGAATTCAGGTGGGCCAGCTACCGGAGGGACAGACTCTGACAAGTCTCATTTCCCCAGAACTTCATATCCTGAAGCATGGCCAGCATGTAACTTATTCTGGTGTAGTCTGTGTACCATTCCAGGGGAAAGAATACTTCTTGAACTTTGGGACATCCTGCTACACAAGCATAACAATCACTCTCACTGAGCACATGTACCATAAGCTTAACACATTCTACCCAAGTATTCAAGCCTTCATACCCAGTTTCTACTTTTTAAGGTCTGTGTTATGTCCTTGATTATCTTCTTTCTTTGCTGTTGTTCTTGGATTTTGAGATTTTTGTAAAACTTTGTAGGCATCAAATTTTATAGTAAGAGGCGATGAGCTTTTAGTTTCACTAATTATTAAGCTAATAGGCAAAGAATATGGAGCAACTACCTGGAAATTCTTCCATCCTATTTGAAAACTCTCTATTTCCTGTATAGCAATAATCTACTGTGCATGCATTAGACTCCAGAGGTCCAGGGTCAATCAGGGATTCCCTTAAGGAAATGCAGAGATCTAAGACTGAGATGATCTTTAACAGCTTTAAAAAAATGGACTTCTTTTAGAAGATTCTGTTTCACAATTACACAAACAAATTATAACCAGGAGATTTAGCCAAAGTCAAAACACAGCAAAACCACTAACATTGTCCATTAGGGAATAAGGTATCATTAGGCTCTTCATAAAACCATGTTTAAAAGCTCTCTAGATGACCCATATGTTCTTCATTGATCTTCTCCTTTGGATATTGATGCCTCCTTGATTGATTCTTTGACTTGGGTGTAGTAAGTCCACACTTTTCAGCAGTCTATATAGTTGTTTTTGTTTGTTTGTTTATTTTGTTTTGTTTTTCAAGACAGAGTTTCTCTGTGTAGTTTTGGTGCCTGTCCTGGATCTCACTCTGTAGACCAGGCTGGCCTCGAACTAGGCGTGCTCCACCACCGCCCGACTCTATAGTTGTTTTAATGATCAGAAACATTTGATAAGAACTTCCTCAACTGGTCTGGAGCTTGTCTTCTCTCCAGGTTTGTATCAGCACCAGTTGGTCAAGTTGGAACTGATGAACAGAAAACTTCAAAGGTGTGGCTTCGGCAAGAAATCCCTTATACTTGCGGGATATTTGGAGAAGATCACCAATATGCAATTCTTCAAGAGTTTGTCTTTGGTTTCTATGGTGGGGAAGGTCCATGTATCCATTAAGATACAGAATGTTACTTAAGAATTTTATTCATTCTTTCTATTTTCCTGGATGGGGAAGGGCATGAGGCATAGTAGTCCCAACTTAATATTTAAACTTTCACAGTTCATTGTAATACTTTGGAAATGAAGTGGCCACCATTGTCTGAACCTATGTCTTCTAAAATGGCAAGCTATGACATGACTTATTTTAAGATAATTTTAATCACATTATCAGAAATACCAACTGGGAGGGAGAAAGCCTTCATCTACCCAGGGAGGTGGTCCACTATCCTCAGTAGACATTATAGTTCTTCTACCTTATAAATTTCTTTAAAGTTTATTTGGAGTCTCTGGAAGGGTCTCATCCTAGAAAGCCTTTCATCTGAGCTTTGTTTTTTTAATTACATTTTTGTTTTATATTTTGGCAAGTCAAACAGCTCCCACACACCTATTTAACAATGGTGCAGATCTCAATACAATGATAACTTTTGTATTACCGCTCATAGCCTGCGGATTTTAGTGACCCCTTCTCCTAACTTGTGCACTGCTTAGGGCCCAACCTCTGGGGACTTTACAGCCTCTTTCATTAAGAGGACAAGGTGACTTCTCAAAGGGGTCCTATCATCCCTGGGTCCTGGCTGAACTTGGAGGGTAAGGTCCAAATATTGGTTGTCCTCATTCCCTCCTTTTCTGATGTATAGGCTGGGCCATGTAGCACACTGCCTGTAACTTTTCAACCTCAGGATGAACTGAGAACATCTGGAAAAGCAGGTACCAGCTGCCAGCTAACATAGACAGGGGCCTGGTACCTCCTGCTAGTCTATGATTCTCTGATGAGCTCTAAACATGCCTCATATTGAAAATGGATCATTATGATTTATTTCATACACGGCAACCTTTTTTGAGGTAAATATGCTTCCAAACAAAACAGGTCTTTAAAATGAGTGAGAGTAGTTAAGTCAAGTAGTTGCTTTCTGGACAAAGTTCCAGAAACTTTCTTATGAGTAACTTGTATTTGTATCTTTACAACCTCTAGGAAAACTCAAATACCCTTGAGAGAGGTGTCCTCTTTAGCCTTCAGTAGTCAGTACTTTGTGAAAAGAAGAATTAGTTAAAAAGAGATGAACAGAAGAAAGACATATAGCTTGTGTTTATTTTCTGTCTTTTCCACTCAACTACATGCCTCAAGAGGTCTCAGAACATGTGTAGTTACTCTGTTATGAAGTTTCAAAGCACATAGGAGATCAGACCTGGAGAATAAACAGGAGGGAACCAAAGAGGGAGAGAAGGGGTGAACGTTAAACTATGGACGAATTAAATCCTTACCTAAGCTCTATTCACGTATTAACTGGCTAATGATCTAAAGGTGTTTATTGGCCTCTTTCTAATTTCATGAGGGAGCACGGGTAGATGTAAGGTGTTTTCAACCTAGTGTGGCTCTTTGGGTTTTTATTCCTGTGCATGCCAAGCAAATTAATACAGAAGGCAAGCAAGGAGTTCCCACTCTCCTTTTCAAAACATGAAACACGTTCCACACTACCGGTCACCCACTGTTGCTGCCCTGAGTACTCAGGCATTTTGAATGGGAACTCCACTGTGACCGAGCTTGAAAGAAGACTTCCAGCTGTGTATTCTCTGGTACTTTAGCCTAGTTCAGCGGCTTCACAAACTTTATTGTGGATGCTTATAACCTAGGGCTCTTGCTGTAAATTTTGACTTTTTATTCAATAGGTCTGAGGAGAAACCTGCGGCGCTGCATTTTCACCCCGCTCCTAGGTGCTGCTAGTGCTGACCTGAGGCAAAGCCTCTGAGCACACAAGGGACTGGAAGTCATCACCTCGGCTGCCAGGTGTGCTGATGGCCAGCCTCAGCATCCCGGATCCGTGCCCTGCACGTCCCAGGCTTTCTGCAGGGAGGGGAGGAGCCGAGGGCGGAGCGGGAGGAGTGGCGCGGGCCCCGCGTGGGTCCTGCCTGAGGAGATCACCTCGGCCCCTTGGAGAGCCTCGGAGCTGCGGCGGCGCAGGAGGGGGCGGTTCGGCGAGGGCGCGGCCTCTGGGAGGGGGGGGACGCGCGACACGCATTCCTCGTGCTCTCCCGGGCCACTCGGGAACCTCGCGGCAGCCCGTTGCCCCACTGGGCCACCCTCTCCGCGATCCTTCTTTGCACCTACCTCCTCTTGTCACCTCCCGTCTCACCCTCCTCGCTCCATCTCCCCCCCCCCCCCCCCCATCGCATCCACAGCCATCCGAGCGCCTCTGAGAGCAGGAGGTGCTGCGCTGGGCTGCAGGGCGCGCCCTCCAAAGGTCCCCAGCTCGACATTGGGGTCCACGGGCGACAGCATGGACACCAAGCGCTGTTTCGCCAACCGCTTCGATGACTACCAGGGCAGCCTGCTGGCGGGCCAGTGCGAAGAGGCAGTGGCGCCCTTGGTCACCTCTACCATCGAACGCATCCTTCAGGAGCTGCCCCCGTTGGGGGGCGGCGCTGAAGCCCGAGGGGCGACGGCGGCGGGCAGCAGCTGCCAGGGGGGTCTGTACAGCGGCGTGGCCGGGGTGGCCTACATGCTCTACCACGTCTCGCAGAGCCCGCTTTTCGCCGGGGCCCGAGAGCGCTACCTGCGCTCCGCCAAGCGCCTCATCGACGCGTGCTCCCGCTCCGAAGAGTGGGGCGAGCCGGACGCCGACACCCGCGCCGCCTTCCTGCTCGGGGGCGCGGGCGTGCACGCGGTGGCCACGCTGGTGTACCACGCCCTGGGCCGCTCCGACTACGTGCAGCCCCTCAGCAAGTTCCGGGCTCTATGCGCCGTCTGCGCGCCCGTCTCCTTCCTGGAGTGCGGCTCCGACGAGTTGTTCGTGGGCCGCGCCGGCTACCTGTGCGCCGCGCTGGTGCTCAAGCAGAAACTCGCCCAGGAGGTAAGACGCAGCCCCGGCCGCCGGAGGGCGCTCGCCGGCTGCCCGCGCCCGCGGGGGTCCTGCTTTCCAGACTCCCCGACTCCCGCAGCACCACCCCTGGTCGTGCATCCCCATCTCTTCTTTGTTACTTCTTTGTCTTGAGCTGTGCTTTCTTCAGCCCCTTCTGCTTTATTTTCTGCTTTTGTCTGTCCCTTTCCCTGTTCTTTGTCCGCACTCCTGTTTGTTGGATAGCTTGGCTTTGCACTTTGTTCGTGTTTTTTTTTTTTTTTTTGCAGTGAACTTGACGGCATCACTCCAGATGCCTCTTTGCCCCATAGCTTTTTAGGGGTTGACCTTGTGGCCCTTAAAAGTGAGTGTTTAAAAACCGGGAGTAAAGTTTTCCTTTGACCGTGCTAGCAAAAGTATCCTTGAATGTTAGAGTCTAAAGTAATGGGACTTTTAGGACTGACGTGCAGGAAAGTTGCTTCTGGACTCCTGGGCCTGTAACCAATAGTAAGCTGCCCAGCTGTAGGTCTGGTGTGTGCACTGTGTTACCATTAAATTCACCCTGGGACTCATAATAAATATGTATCTGATGAGAGTATAGTCTTTTAAAATAACTGTTTATCGAATGCTTTTTTTTCCCCATTTTAAAATCAGCAGTTAGGTTGACCAAAGCCACAGCATTTGTGACCAGGCAGCTTTTCTTAATAAATAAATTTTTTTTCAGGGGCTCCTTGAAGGCGATTCAGTTTCACAACTACATATGTAGGCATTTCCCCCTGAATTGCCTTTGAATATAGCATGGAGATGTTAGAAGAAAATCTGCCAGTTCCTGTGGAGTTGAGGGAATAATAATAATAGTAATAACAAACTATAAAACCTCATAGTAACTAGAACCGAGAGACACATTCATTCATAATCCACTGGAACAACACACTGTTCTAGGGAGGAAGCAACACATTTAACTTGGGTAGATGGTGAGAAAGGCATTTGAAAAAAAAGAAAGGTATATGGAGTGCCTTAAAAGTGTAATTAGCACAAATAATCAGTAAGCAAGTAGACTTGATTTTTTTTTAAATTTATGTCAGGTAAGATTGATTCAAGCAGGGCAGCAAAGAGCCATGTGACAAAGTTGTCTTGAAATAGTTTGTTCTGCTTCTGAGTCATTGTTATCTGCTAGCTGTTTCCCAAGGGCCCTTCCAGTTGTATAAAACCATTTAGAAGGCCAGAGAGATTTCCATATCATTTGCATTATATTTGCATCTGCTTCCCAAACCCTGCAGTCTGATGGTAGGCAATTTTTAAAAATATTTTTCCCCCAGTTGTTTCCCTTCAGTCTGTTTCTTCTTTTGCCCATGCCTTCGAGGCTTTTCTCCATAATAGAGTGGCAGAGTGGAAAATCCCCCAGAAAGAAAGACCAGGAGGGCTCTGTACAGAAATGGTTCAAGACCACTCTAAAGCCCTGCTCCACAAAAACATTCAAGACCTTTCTTCTGCCCTCCTGGCCAATCACATCCGTCGTCTTTTAGTACTAATCAAAGTGAGGTCCTCTGGCTGCTCCCGTCCAAGAAATTCAGGCCTTGAATGCGCAGGGCAGGGACTGGCACACCTTCCCCTCCCGAACCCCTTGCCAGCAAACAGCTTTTCTCTCAGTAGATGATCCGTGAACCTTGATTAAATTGAATTTCTAACTTGTGTCATTTTTCTATAAATAATCTGTCATTGTGTCCCAGTATCTTTTTTCATTCAATGTCATTACATTCACCTTCCTCTGTCATTTCCCATAGTTATCACCCTAGTTTAGAGCCTCTCACATTATTTGACACATCTGTGCCACGTAATAAGTAATGGAATGAATGAATCACTCTGAGCTAGGTTTTTTCCCACTAAGCCATTCATCCACCTTTTTAAAAGCTAGCTTCTTAAAGACACTTCTCATTACGTCATTTTCCTGCTCACCATCCTTCAGTGGCTCCCTATTGCCTTTTCTCATAAAGCTGTGACAGTTAAAATGGCCGATAAGGCCTCACATGATCAAGCCTCCTGCGTACCTACTTTCCTTCTTACTCAGCGTTCAATAACCACACTGGCCTTCTGTTGTTTTAGGCATTCTCTTGTCTCTGGGTGTTTGGACTCTCTGTTCTCCCTGCCTGGAACACTTCCTCTAGGTGTTTTTATAGCTCCATGACCTTGGATAGATCTTTACCTCCTTAGTGAGACATTTCCTGTCAAACCTATTTAAAGTTACCCCCTTTCCTGTTTTTTACTCAATTTGTTTATTGATGTCTTCACTAATCAGACTATAAATTCCATAGGATGGAGATGTTTTTGTGTTACTGGAGCTCCAATGTTAACATAGTGCCTAGCACATGTGTAGGTACTTAACTTTTCTTTTTGTATTGTTGCAAATGTTGTCTGTGTACTACGTGTCTTGCCAATCTCCCTTTAAAACGGTATCTTGTTTATCAACATTTTCCTTTATGCTAGTGATTCTGGTGCTATGTTTAAAGAAAGCATTTCCTCCTTCTGGGTTCTCAGTAAATAGCTATTGAAGAAATGAATTAAATAAATTATGGGTTCTTATAAATTCTTATTCAAATCAAAATGACCCACTAGATCAGTGCTTTTGAAAACTTATTTTGCATAGGAATCACCTGCAGATCTTGTCGGAAAAATTGTCATAAATATTATCAATATATAGTAAACTATAGAAAATATTCTGATTTAGCCTTAGGATAGGCTCTGATAGTCTGCATTTCTAACAAGTCCCTTGGTAGGACTGATAAGGTTGATTCATAGATCACAATTTAGATTATAAGGCAATATGATGCTGTGTGGGCTTGGGTATCACACCAGCCATGTCTGTTAATTCATGCTGCAACACTTCATTGTATTGATTTATGAGACTGTAATTTAGAATGCTCATTACAATATCATACTCCTTTCATTATAAGGGCCCACAGAGGAATTTGTCTCAGGAGATGGAAACAAATAGATGCATTCTTTCTCAAAATTGATAGAATCAATTTAGTCTTTGAAATATGTCTTGTGACTGATTGTACTTCTCACTTTATGTTGGCTACTAGAAAGCATAAGGCCAGAATTATGGATCACATGCCCTAGAATACAATGCCATATGTATTTTCTTTTCTTTTTCTTTCTTTTTTCTTTCTTTCTTTCTTTTTTTTGGTTTTTCGAGACAGGGTTTCTCTGTGTAGCTTTGCGCCTTTCCTGGATCTCGCTCTGTAGCCCAGGCTGGCCTCGAACTCACAGAGATCCCCCTGGCTCTGCCTCCCGAGTGGAGTGCTGGGATTAAAGGCATGCACCACCACCGCCTGGCGCCATATGTATTTTCATACACCAACACTTACCTCTAATTTTTTACATTCTTAGATCATTCTTACTCCTTTCACCTAAGTTTTTGAAGTTTCCATTTGTGTTCATATAATTGATAAATGTTATATATATTATATATTATATATACATATGTATATATATGTGTGTGTGTATACACACACACACACACACACACACACACACACACACACACATATATATGTAGAGAGAAACCAAATCGCTCTATGTTGTATTTCCAGTGAATTCAACCCTCTTGAAAACACTTAAGGAAAGAGTGTTTGCAATGTGTAAGGGACATAGCCATATACAGTGAGTCACTAAAGTCCCAAGAAATCATGCCATAAATGAACAGCAAACTGTGATTTGATTGTAAGAATGATCTAAAGGAAGCAAACAGGAACTAAAGTGGAGGACGAAGTGAGAGAAAGCGGAGCTACGTTCGAGAGTGGATGGTAGAAAAGTTCCTCTGTGAAGGCATGTTATGTATGACTCAAAACTGGAGCATGAGAATTAAGTGGCCGCCCTAAGTGCAGCCATTCTGGCAGAGGGGCCCGCAGGAACAAGCCATCCAGGCTTAGAGGTCTCAAATAAATAAGAATAGGAGATAAGGAGGTTCAAAAGCAAGGAAGGTTCCCAGTGGGAGTAAATTAAAATCAGATTCCCTTGGGGCCAAATAAGTCAAAGTTAGGAGGTTGAATTAGTTTTATGTTTAATCAATAAGATTATTGATTAAATTATCAGTGATTTGAAAAAAATCACTGATTTTCTGAATGTTGAGTAGAGTGTCAATATTAAAAATGATAAGGGGATAGGGATGTAGCTCTTGGTAGAAGTATGTTTGATTAGCATGTAAGAAGCCCTGAGTTTGATCTCTAGCGAGCGAGCGAGCGAGACAGACAGACACACACACACACACACACACACACCTGCAAGAAGTGTTTATATGGCTCTTTTACAATCCTTTTTGCACCAAGAATTCCTTTGTCAGTCAGGACTTCTCAGGGTAACATTTACAAATATATAAATTAAAAGTTAGAACTACAAAAAGAAACCCATTTTAGTCAATCCAAAGACCAAAACATTCAAAAAAAATGTGATGCAGTATTAGGGTTTACAGTGAAACTTGTGGTTACGGTACATTAGAAACAGGAGTCAGTGATACTTTGAGATTTCTTCAACAATATATGATACACACATATCCGTGACTTCTGTAGGCTACAGTTATGAGTATTACTGGTGTTTGTAGTCTACATTTTTACAAATGTAATTAATTGTTTTGAGACAGACCTGCAAGGCCTGGAACTTGCTGTGTATACCATGCTGACCTTGAACTCACAGAGATCTGCCTGCTGCTGTTTCAGATTAAAGGCATGTACCCTGATACCTGGCCCAACGTTGTTTTTGGGTGGCTCCTTTGAGGCTGGGTCTTGCTGGCCTTTAACCCAGACTGACTTCAAACTTGTACCAATCCTCCTACCTCAGCCTCCCTTGATATAGCATTTTTAGAAACACTCTGGTCATCTCCAGCAAATAAAAAAACATGTGTAAACTTTGACTCAGTCTTAAAAATGGTTTCCTATATGCACACTTGTAAAGGTAGGTAACAAATATACAGAAAGATCAATATATACATTATTTGTATATATCTTATATGTACATTGTTTGGGTGGGAACTCCACTTCAACCCCTGGCACCCCTATACCCAAAGAGTCTCCCCTCCCCCATCTTTTTCCCTAAACCCACTCCTTCAAAGCCTGCCAAACACAGCTCCTTCCCCAGAGAGGCTCAAGTCCTCTCCACAGGGTATATAAGCTGCATCCCAGAAAATAGACATGGGGTTCTTCTGGTCTCCTCCCTGTCTCCTCTCTGCTGGGTTGGGGAATCACCCAGGAACGCTTTACCCATTAAAGAGGGCCTTTTCCTATTTGGTCTGATTTGGATTGCTGTGTTGGTGGAGAGCCTATCAGGGTGCAAAAACCTTAACATATATATATATATATACACACACACACACACACACATACATACATACATATGTGTGTATTCTTTTTAGCATTATTTGTGATAGAAGAGAAAAAAAGAAACTAGGAAATATTAGTGTCCATCAATAAGATTAAGTCATGTTGTAGTCACATAGAACCAAAATAAAGAGGTATTTCTCTATATAAGATTGGCAAAGATGTCCAAAGTATATTACAATATGTACATAAAAAGTACATATACAATATGATCATTTGTGGAGTGAAGAGATGACTTCAAGAACATATTGCTTTTGCTGAGTTCTAGTCCCAGCACCCAAATCAAAGCAACTCACAACTGCCTGTAATTCCAACTTAAGAAGGAGGATCTGACCGCTATGTCCTCCTGTAGTGCACATGCCCCTCCCCACATACACACACAACTGGAAATAAAATAAAGCTTAAAAATATGATTATCTGTACAAATGAAGAAAGCACACTTATGAAATACGCTTTTGTAAAAAAAGGAAATAACAATTAATAGTTCATAGAAAACTCATTTTATATTACTTGATTGAACTTGCTATATGAGTATAACAATAATGATTATTGAGAAAAATAAGGGCCCTATGGAGATTTCCAATTTAGACTTTCTCTCCACAAAATGTCTGGCTGTAGATCTCTGCACCCACTCCCATCTGCTACTGGAGGAAGCCTCTCTGATGATGACTGGACAAGCAGCTATCTATGAGTATAGCAGACTACTATTAGGAATCATTTCATTGATTATTTTTTGGCCAATTGTGTTTGGGTCTACCTTATGTCTCTGGGCTAAAACTTGGCTCTGCAGTCTTACCTCAATATGAGGGAGGGCTTTTGCCTTGTCACATTGTATCGTGGCGTTTGTTTGTTTGTTTGTTGTCTCTTAGAACCCTGCTCTTTTCTGATTGGATCTAGGGGAGGGGGGAGGGGAGGAGCGGGGAGGGGGAGGGGAGGAGCGGAGAGGGGAAACTGTGGTAGGAATGTATTGTATGAGAGAAGAACCTATTTTCAATGTAAAAAATAACAATAAACTTTACATGTAACCTGAAAAAGAAAAATAGGGAACGTGAACTGTTTCTGCTATAAAATATATTTCCAATATTTCCTAGCATACACTTTAATTAAGTTAATATCATAGCTTTTGTTTGATTAATGGCCAGGCAACCGCAAAATTAAAACACTCTACATTTGCCGTGGGGCATAGAGGTGACCTGGAAAGGGAAGGGAGACACCAACAACAGGAAAAGTGAGTGGCTAAAGGTATAAGTCACAGACAGATCATGCCAAGGAAAGCCAAAGGGCAGACAGTTTGGTAACCTCCCAACAGCCATTTCATTCCTGCTCTCAGAACCTGTGTCCAATTTTAGAGGTTAGACATGAAAGACAATTAGTGCTCTTAATCTTCCCTAAAAACTGGAACTGGCCTGGGACCAAGTGATGGGCAATGAGTCAGAACAGAAAGTCTTCTGGTATAGGAACATTCTACATGATCCAAAAAAAAAAAAAAAAAAAGATGCTGGGGAAAGCCACAGACTTTCCCCTCTCTACTTAAGTTATACAAGAGCATGATACTTGAAATGGCAGCCGCCATCTTGACAATAGAGGGATGACATAGGAGAACAGAAGTAAAAATATCTAGGAAAGGTATGGGTTCTCTTAAGTCTCTTTGGTTGCCTAATCAACTTAGGACTGGTTTAGCTCTCTACTTTTTTTTTTTTTTGTTAATTGATGTAATATATGTTCTCCTTATTCCAATCACTTTCCCTTGTTAGTTACATATATAATAAATATATAAATGCAACCTGATTAGTCAGTTTAATATTTCTTGTATGTATATGGTTTTCCCTCCTTTTTGGGGTAGGAGTCTCACTATGCTACATAAGCTGACCTCCAATTTCTGGGCTCAAGTGATTCTTCTGCTTCAGCTTCCTGTGTGCTGGGACTCTGGGTGTGTACCACTACATATGGATTCAATCATGTTTTCTTGGCCATTCTATGATTCTCAGATAACAGCATCCCAAGGTGGTGGTGTGAATGAGGATGTTTACCTAATATGTTTGAATTCTTGGTCCCCAGGTAGTAGAATTCTTTATGAAGGGTTAAGAGGTATGGCCTTGTTAGAGGAGGTATGTTATACTATCAGGTATGTTAGAGGTATGTTAGAGGAGGTATGTTATACTACCAAGTATGTTAGAGGTATGTTAGAGGAAGTGTGTTATACCATCACCAACCTTACCACATGGGCTCCATTACTATCTTCAGAATCCCCAGTGAGGGGACTGCGACCCAGGGAGGTTGAAGAATACACAGTTGGGCAGTGGTGGAGATGAGACTTGAGACTTGTTAAGTATGTGCTCTCAGTTGGTGGTTCTCTCATTTTAGCATTCACACAAACTGAGAATGTTGTTCAAAGTCAGGTTTGGGATTGGTGGGTTTATTGTGTGACCCATAATTCTGCCTTTTGAGAAAGCCGATGTATAATGTTGCAGCCATTGGTCTGTCAAGCAGTTGTGAATACAAAATCTCCCAGTTTTATGAGATTTCCTATCAAGTTTTACTGATTTATCCCAAATGTTATGAGTTTCATTATTTGTCCTTTACTAAGAACCACTTTTTTCCCCATGGATGCCGTAATATCAGCTTTCCCCTTCTCAGTTTATGCTGAAGGAAAGATCACTGCATAGCAGAGCACCTGACAAGTTTAGGGAGTCTAATGTTGAATGAATAGATGGAAGCATGGCCTTTTCCCCAGTAGATGCCATTTTCTGTTGGGCACAGATTTTTCTGTATTCTTTAAAGAATTGTGTGTAGTGAGGGGAACTGTGTGGGTTATTTCTATGTGAGTGAGTGTGTGCATGCACTACATCATGCTATTGTTCCTCTGCTTATTTCCGTGAGTCAGGGCCTCTCACCGAGTCAGAAGCTTGCTGTTTCAGCTAGAGTGGCTGACCAGGGGGCTCCCAGGATCACCTGTCCACAGCCTCTGATGCTGGGCTTATAAGCACATAACTTGTATATGGGTGCTTAGAATTCCAATTCGGGTCCTCATGCTTGCACAGGGAAGTACTGTTATTCACTAGGCCATCTTCTCAGGCCCAGAAGGTTTTGTTCTTAAAGGACCTAATTAGCCACATTCTAGAAATTTTGAATTATTTAATGATAACATGAGAAGAGGCTCTATTATAACATCCCAGATACAATAGAGAATGTGTTCTCAATACCACTTCTCATTTTAGAATAGTACAATTGATTTCACCTGTATGACAGAGAGTACTGCTTCTCCCTCAATACAAACTGAAATTGAAGGTGATTAAACATTTTCCTTTTAATCTTTAAAAATTCTCTGATGCAGTAATTTAACAGACATGATAAAGTCAAAATACTAAAAAAATTAGGTTTAGATATAATTTATAGCTTTTCATGCATTCATATATATTCCACTAAAGCTCAAATGTATTCTTTACATTATAACTACTTGAAGAGAGCTTGGTTAATTTTGTTTTGTTACTGAGTAAATTAGGAAAGTAAACACAGTAAAATCCTTTTTAGTATACTAAATTTTAAATGTACTGAATTTTGCCAATAATAAACTACTATTATGCTATAAGAAGATGTTTTTAATGGAATTGTATTTATTAATCTCTGAATATGAAAATGGTTGATTATATTAATTTCTCATTAACTTGTTGACTAATTTCACTTATGTTGATTAATGTAATGACAGGTGTTGATCATGTGACTGGCTGATACACAATAAATACACAGATTTCATCCAAGTGGAAGGGACATTTTTCATATCCCTCATAGAGTAGAAATGATCCCTGGATTAAACTGAACGAACAGTCTCCAATATGTCCAGTTGCTTTTTAGCATAATTCAGTTTCAGAAACTCATCTCTAACCTACAGTTTTTATACAGTTTTTAATTACGTACACAATCCTTCGGATATGTGGTTTGTTCCAGAAAACAAAACACACACACACACACACACACACACACACACACATGCTACGTATCTCATTCTAATTATGTTTTTTATGTATTCAATTACTAGGGAAACCTACAAAGCTAACAGACCACTCACACTTAGGGTGCTAGCCACTTGGGCAAACTCACCTTTTATGAAATCATCAGATCCATTTGTTTTGTGTAAGATCAGACCTCTATGAATAGCTTCAACCATTCAACTGTAGATGTAACCATCTTGTTCAATAAGAAACACAGAGCCAATTGCAGAGTTAAAAGCCAAGAGGAGCGGCAGTGAAGGGTAAGGTTTATAGCTCTTAACTATTGCTCTGGGAACAAGACGGTTACATCTACATTCAACAACTCCAACAATGAATGACTTTGACATGTTGAAGTGTGAGTATTGTTATCTGAGTTGTAAAGAAACTGTCTCCAGGTGACAAAGTCTTACAGACTTCCCTGGTAAGAGCATCATCTAAATGAGAGGTGGCAAAACAAATATTGGCCATAGCATTAGTGTGCAGTTAGATGTTACTGTATCCATCTGCTGGTTGGTTTCTTTACATGGAATAGATTCCAGTGCTCAGTGGTGTGTTGAAATCTGGTGTCCATGGCAACTAACGCATCTCTGGTCTCAAAGCAAGCACTGTGGGGACCAGCTGAATCTCTACTTATACAATGACTTCAGAAAGGAGCCACATTCTTAGCAAATTTTTCAGGTGTCTAAGCTCAAAGAGACTCAAAACACAATCAGAAAAGAAGTATTATCCTCAACATACAAATTTGCTTCTTGTTGTTTAAAAATTTTGTTTTGGTTATTTGAGATAGAATTACTACACAGCTCTTGCTGGTGTTGAACTGTGTTGGCTCAGGCTGTCCTCAAACTCACAATTCTCCTGTCTCAGCTTCCTAAGCACTGTGATTACAGGCCTGTGTCATCACTCCTAATATATTTTTTTGCTTTTAAAACCCTTTTCTAATTTGCCTGTGAGGTCAAAAGAACTACACATTATGTTACAAATTGTATCTGTTGCAATAGGTTGGGGTCTCAGCAAAGGTTTTTCAATGTGGTAGTTAAAAACAGCTTTCAGATTCACCAGCTTTGAGATTGAATCCTGGCTCCAGCACAGCCATTTGTTGACTTTAGATAAGCTACTTAGCGTTTTTGAGGCTTAATTTTCTCATTTGCAAAGTGTAATATCCAAACAGCACTGACCTCTTAGGGGGCTGGGAGGAGCCACTGAGGATGTGCTCATAATGTGTTTAGCAGAGGATCCTATAGGTATAGAGAGGGCTCGGGTATGCCAGCCATTCTTTTATTTTTATTTTTAATATTATCCCTAATGTGAAATGAAACTGTTGTCCAAATAGTACAGGTATGTTTTTAAATTCCTAGCAGTCTCTCTGATGTTCCCTGAGGTGGTTTTTGTGGCTGTTGTGTCCTGACTGGCTGCAAAGGGCTAGAGGGAAAGATCCTGTGCTTTGCCACACAAGAGATTAAGCTGAGCTGCTCAGACAGATTATGTGTCAAAATAAATTGAGTGCCTGGACATCACCCCTGAAATATGAACCTATGTGAGTCATCCTTTCCTCTGGGGAAAAGGCTCTTCCTTTCTGTTTCAAAGAAAACATTAGGTTCCTCACAAACTTAATATAGGGACTAGATTTGCTGTGTCCCTCGACGAAATCATCTCACTGATTTAAAGCTACTGTCATTATGCTAAGAAAATGATGTTGGAATGTTGATTTCTTATTCTATTCACCCCCCAACTGTTTTCCCTCTGAAGCTCATTTGTTTACATGGCATTAACTCAGAATTTTAGAGGAATTTTGATAATTGTTATTTGTTGAAGTTACAACTTCAAATAACTTTTGCTTAGCAAATGATCCAGACGATGTATATTTGGTAGCCTATTTGGGAAAAGGATGAATACAATTAATGATTCTTTCAAGGTATTTATTCAACCTGTAGAGATTGAAATGAATTGTTTTTGTATTAATTCACTTTCTGATTTGTGTCAGAAAACCATAGTGCAGTTCATTGCTGATTTTACAGACTAAATCTGCATTTCACTCTAGCTCCTATATATAATTGTTAATAATAATGCTTTTAGTACTAACAACTACTCTACTCTGCTGATTCAGAATTGGGACTTTTCTTTTTCCATAATCAGTGAGGTCCTGTATGTATTCATTAGTTCTTCTTATGACCTTCAGTATCACACTAAGTAAGTCTAGGTCTTGGCTTTAATCTGGGTGTTGATCTGTTACATTGGATCCTCTGAATCCAGTGCTTTTCCCAGGTGAGCGTGCATCAGAGTCCCTGGAGGGTTTGTGAAACACACATGGCTGGCTCCATCTCCAACATTTTGACATAGTAGGTACAAATCTGGGCATGAGCATTTGTACATTTATGCTCCTGTTGCTACTCCTGGTTTGGAAAATACATTTTGAGAACATCTTTAGCCTGAACTTGTGCAAGCATCACTGAAATGTGGGAACTAGATGGAGTCATGTGATAGTAGTGCCATAAACTTCTTATAGCCACCAAGAAAGAAGTCAAATGCTAGGACTTCCTGTATGCTAGTCACTATGACAAGGTAACACTTCTGTTAAAAGTAAAAAGTAGCTCATACAAAATCACAGTGTGACATGCAAATACTCAGGCTGAATTAATTGTGAGGACTTCGTGACATCCAGACAACTTGGCTTTTTCTTCAAAATCAGATCCCACCACACTGGCAGCCATGCTCTGAATCGAACAGCAAGTTAAAAGAGTATGTATGGCATTCAGACTCAAGAAAAAATAAGAGCCATAGATACTGATATTTGGAAGAATACTCTATCCTGGTGTAATTATAATTACACTGCCTTGTCACCCAATAGCCACCAACAATCCTTTCTTTCCATGAACCAATTTCCCTTTGAGGTTTTAACACTGAAACTGAACAAGCAACTCTCCATTAAAAGACATTTGATCTCAAAAGCAGTTATCTTAACAAACAAACAAGGAAAATTAAAACTTGGATGAAAGAGGTAATGCTAGAAACATGCTATTGTTTGGGTCTCCAGTGTCCTCCAGAGGCCCATTTTAAAAGGCTTTGTCCTCAGCTGGTGCATTGGAGGTAGAACCCTGCAGAAGACGGGCCTACTCAGATTTGGTTGTTTGTGGGGGGAAGAGATGTCCTCAAATGGAATTGTGGGAGCCAACCTCTTTCCCTTCTTTGGATCTGAGGTGAGGACTTCATCCATTACATGATTTCAGCATGATGTGTTGCCACACAACTGGGCCAAAAGCATCAGGCCACCAACTATGGGAAACAGAGTCATTTTTGATATTTGTCACAGTGACAACATGCTCACTAACATTGAGTTTATATTAAAAAAAAACTCACAAACTCTCTAAATGTGCAAATTGATATTTTCAGAGGGGAAAATGACCACATGTAGAGAACAAGTAGGATATTATTGACAAGGACAATCAGAGCAGAAATGGACTCTGAGCAATTAATATGTTAGCAGTAAAAATAATTCCATTGAAAGATGAGACTATAGTTGAATAAATATCCCTAAAAATTCAACCAAGAGACAGTAAGATTGATAAAATAAGAGAAGATTATGCCAACTTTGACTGGAGAAACATCACAAGGCCCCATCCCTAGAGGAAGTGCAACTAACAGCTGCTGAAAGAGGGAGCTAATTTTCTCCAGGGATGAGCCCCTGATAGGTTATCAACCTCAAGTGGTCAGCCCTAAATATAGCACATAAATGCAAAACTAAATGAACTCAGTAGGCTGTGTACACATGCATGTATATATGTAATAATAATTTAGAAAGGATTTGAGAGGGTTCATGGGGGACTTGATGAGGGGAAAGGAGGGATGGGAATGATGTAAAGACAGTACTCATGTATGGAATTTTAAAAATTATAAATTAAAGAGAGACCAATTAAAGGAATACTAACCTCTGTCTACTAGTCAGTCCCAATAAATGAATATGAAGTAAGTACAAAGGAAAAAGATGAAAAGTGAAACAAAGTGCAACCCGTGGGTGGCTACCGTTAAATGGTTCACAACAAAGTTGGATGTGGGGGGGAGAATAAAGAAAATATTTGTTTTTGGTTTTGGTTTTGGTTTTTCGAGACAGGGTTTCTCTGTAGCTTTGGAAGCTGTCCTGGAACTCGCTTTGTAGCCCAGGCTGGCCTCGAACTCACAGAGATCCGCCTGCCTCTGCCTCCTGAGTGCTGGGATTACAGGCATGCGCCACCACCGCCGGGCTAAGAAAAGATTTTTAAAGCTTCCAAAAAGAAAACCAGAACTGGTTTCCTGCAAGAGTTAATTGACACTGTATTTTCATAGCAACTGAGGAAGCTAGATGAGGAGCAGGAACTCCAAAATTTGAAAAGGAAACTACTCTCAATTGGGATGTTATAGTAGCCTGTGTTATCTGTTAAGTATAAAAGTAGAAAAAAATACTCTGATACTAAAGAGCCCAAAGCTCAAATATTTTTGGGCCACCCAAAAAAGGGAATGAGGCAAGAAATACAGAAGTGTGGGGGTCTGGGGTGGCAAAACAGGTGTGGTAACAGGAACCCCTCAGAACAGTGCGAAAGGACGTTTTAGATGATACCTGAGTATAAATGCCAAAAAGGAAAATGTAGGAGAGTGGAAAAGATAATCATCATACAAGCAATTCAAGGTAGGTGAGGAAGTAGCATGGCGATATTATGAGATAACTAAATAGTCATTAATAGATGAGAAAATAGTTCTATAAGAATTTCATTTTGCTATATGGAAGTGAGTCAGTAGAAAAAACATGGTTTGTAAAAGTGTTTTAGATTTTTACCTCAAAGGAGTTGGAATATGAGAGGTAGAGCAAGGAGGACCTGCCATTATTTTGGAAACCTACTGACAGTCTTAGATTAGCTATGTGTAATTTTCTTGAGAAATATGAATATCAGGGACATTTTCTTCACTGGCCTCACCTATATGGTGGGTTAAAATATCCCACAATTTATTTTGTCCTTCATACTAAGAAATTTAAAAATATTTGTTATATGTAACTAAGCTATCCAGCACAAAAATATTGAGGGATACATATAGCTAGCTAAAGGTTGCTGTCATTAAGCAAATTAGCAGATCCACCGTGTTAACATAATTACCCTTATTTTATTTTTTATTTTTTATTAGTTTTCAGACAATATATTTTATCATCCACACACTAAGTCCTCCCAGGTCCCCCTCCACACCTTCCAATCCACCCAATCTGATGTTCTTTATTCTTTTTTTTTTTTTTTGTGGCAAGAGCAGTTAAATATCATCTAGCAAGGATCTCAACCAAACAGTATAATTTTATTACCTGTAGGTCTACATTATGTACATTAACTCTTTAGGTCTCTTCAGCCTGCACATCTGTAGCTTTGTATCTCCCCAATAATGAACCACTAATCCTGGAGTACGTATATTGAATAATGAAGCCATTTATAAAAGAATGTTGCCAACCCATATTTAACATCAGAAATATGGTTTGCTATAACGCTTATATTCTTATAAGTCATACTCAATTGAGATTTAATTAAAATGATGACATTTCAACATTTTGAATTACTGCGAACTAAAAAGCACTGTGACAATTTAACACTTAGGATTGTGTCTTAGTGAAGTACTGAGTAAAATCATGAAAATAAGTTTACTAAACGTTCACCTGGGGGTGACGAGATTTTAGTTAAAATAATTAAAAGTGAAGGGACAGATGATTAGGATACAAGAGTGGTTGAAGCATTTATGTGATACAAAATGAGACAAAAATTTCTCATATCCATGACTCAGATGCTTCAAGATTTAAAATGCTTCCAATCCATTCTACTTGTAGTATCTAATAATTATATAAAGCAATATGTTGCCAGCTACCTTTTACTACATAAGCTATCCTATTTAATTTTCATGAAATCTCAAGTTAGAAATTACTTCTTTCATTTTTAGACTAGAAAATAGGAAACATTTGAAAGGTTAAGTAACTTTGCCAGGATATATGGTAAGAAGAAGGATAATTATAACACTTATTGCCTAAGTAGGATGCTTTTTAAACTTATTTTTCTCCAATTTCATATATATGATAATGAATTTGATCATATTCACCCCCATTATCAATCTCTTATCCTCTCCACCTCCCACCAGTCCTTTTCTTCTTTTCAACAGGTCATTCTTCACTAGGAAACTTTTTTTTAAAAGATTTATTTATTTATTATGTACACAATGTTCTGCCTGTATGTATACCTGCATGCCAGAAGAGGGCGCCAGATCCCATTATAGATGGTTGTGAGCCACCATGTGGTTGCTGGGAATTGAACTCAGGACCTCTGGAAGAACAGTCAGTGCTCTTAACCTCTGAGCCATCTCTCCAGCCCCTAGGAAACTTTTGATAGGCATCAACTAGTTGGGAATATAAAAAAAAAAAAGCTACAAACCAAGACCAACTCTGAGATTTATAATATCCATTGATAAGGAATTGAGTCAAGTCTAAAATCCAAGTTCTTCTCCAAAGTTGTGACCTTTTTGCGTCATTCATCTAGATTAACATAAATGTTAAATAAAATTTCCCATTCCTTGAGTATGTCAATAAATACTGACAAAATGGCAAATAATTTTTTTTTGTTGTTTGTTTTGTTTATTGAGAGGTTCCCTCAAGGGACCATTTGGAGCTTTTAAACCAACCTGAGGATTTTGGACCAAATTAATTACCTACAAAATCTCACAGAGGGGAGGTATCTGAAAGGGTACAGGAAAGACATTACCAAATAGAACATCGAAAAATAACTGGTAGGAAGCATTATGCCTACATAAGTAATGATAAGGTAAATCATTAGGCAGAAAGTTTCCAACATTACGTTTATTCCCTGATTTTCTTTTAATATTTTTCTCACATTTTACTCTTTCTCAACACTTTTCCATAGTGTCCTTAGCTGTTCTTTTGTGTGTACTGCTTACTGCACATACCATATTTATTTTCACACTGTATGGCTCCCAGGGAGCCTTTCCTGCTTCATATATGGGACAGCTATATTCTTTACTGCCATCAATGTTTTGCTATGACTGAGATGGGTACTGGTCAGCTCCCTGACAAAAAGAATAGTCTCTGTACTTATTTCCTGAAAGAAAGAATAAGGCAGATGAAATGCTTTTAATTTTATGAAATCTAGTACTACCTTTGAGACTGAGTTATACAATCTCCAGAAGGGAGGGCCATATTTTGAATCTAGCTCTTCACAATTGCTTTTTCTAAATATGTTTTTGCTCTCTGACAGCAGAAACACTTAGGATTCAGTATTTGATGGACACAATTATTGGTTAGTCATGAACATTGTCATATTTTTCACTTATAATCAGCCTTTCAAAAGCCACAGGATGGTAAAATTTTGCTTTTTTCATTATAAAATGGGAAATGTACTAGCTTGTAACAGGTCAAAATGATCCACTCATGCCATTATGTGATAACAAATAGAACTCTGTGATTGCTAACATTAAGGACACCATATAAGAAAAGTATAATTTTGGACTGCACAATGCCTTGCATCTTGAAAGTTTTTGTTTTGCTTTTAAAAACAATCTCCATTGTGTTTATACTCATGCAGGTAATAAAAGCCTATATATGTTTCTGGACCTTTTTTGTTTACTATTTTAAGGTTTGCAACTTTTCTTGACAAACTGAACACTAACGGATCAGCAACTAGAATTTCTTCTCTTTGTTTTTTTTGTTTTTTGGGTTTTTTTTTGTTTTTTTGTTTTTTAACACACTCACAATTTTCCTAAAAAGAAGAAAGGTAAACAAAACGGTGGCTTTGATTTTATATTAAAGCATCATCTCCCTAAACAGTTGTTAAATATGAATCATAAATCATGGATTAAAAATTGATTTAGCAAAGAAATGAGTATCTAATCACATCCATCCAGTAGTGAATAAACAAACCCTGGACAAATAATTAAACCATGTGTTTGAAAGAAAACTGGACCTTCAAAATATTTCTTGAACATATGCTGACTTAATATTTTTCTAATTTGGCAACTTGAGCTTTTAATTAACAAGGTGACAGTCTATATAGCGTAACTGTTGCTTTTTTATGTAGATTGCTCAACAGGTAATTCACCCTGAGTATGTCCAGAAGTCATATAAAAGTATTCAGTTCTTCCCCTGGGTGCAGATAATTGCTTAGAGGTTCTAAACTAACACTGCTGTGTCAAGAGGCTTTAAATATTTGGTTTTCAAGCTTTGGGGATCTTATGGTTTACATCAGGCAAGCCAGGTGTCTGTCCTGACACACCAAATGAAAGCCAAAGGCAGAAGAATAGTTTTATTTGTTAATGTTGTTTTATTAAAGAGATTTCAAGCCCAAGTTATACTGTTATAGTTAGCTTCAGCTGTCACCTTGACACAAACCTAGAGGGTCACTTTGGAAGAGAGAGCCTCCACTGAAGAACTGCCTCAATCAGATTGGCTTGTGGCCATGCCTGTGAGGCATTTTCTTAATTGCTAATGGATGTAGGTGGTCCCAGCCCACTGTGGGTGTTATTGTCCCTAGGTAGGTGGGTCTGGTCTGTATAAGAAAGGTAGATGAGCAAGGCAGGAGGAACAAGTCAGTGAGCACTGTTTCTGCATGGTTTATGCTTCAAGTTCTTGTCTTGAGTGCCTGTTCTGGCTTTCTTCAGTGATGAACTGTAATCTGTAAGTACAAATAAGCTCTTTCCTCCCCCAAGTTGTTTTTGGTCACAGCAACAGAAAACTAAAACAGATACTTTTTGAGTAGCCTTTTGTTCTGAAGTTCTGTCCTTTGGGAATTAAGATGCTGTGAATTGCCAAAGATTCCTTTGTTGTTGGCTTCTAGCCTCAATATGTTTAGTACACGTTTAATTTAAAATACCCCTTGTTATGTGCTGTGTGAATTTTGTATTTGTGGACTTATATCTTTAATCACTTCTGTCTCTTCAGACATTGACTCTCTCTCTCATTTTTAATAGTTACCTTGAGCTATCATTTATATGCCATACAATTTACTCATTAAAATGTACATTTTGGTGATTTTAAAATATTCATACAGTCAGTTCAGAATATCCCTATTATCTTAAAGGAAAAGGAAGCTTGAAGCTATTATCAGGGTCGTCTTTGGTATTCTCTATCCCCTCATCTGCCTCAACTGTGGTAGGCACCACTAATCTAGTTTATTTTCTACTTTGCTGAAGATTTTTCACAAAATATCACTCTTCATGACATTAAAAAGCACTGGTGATTTAGCATTTCTTTCTCTTAAAAAAAACAAAGAACACCCCCATCATTTTATTTTACCCATGTTAGACATCACTTTGAGAGTTTTGATACACTAATGCAGACTGTAAGAGCTAAATCCTATTACCTTCTGGCCAATAGTTATGTCTACATCCATTCCAATTTCAGATGTTACAGTGTGAAAAAGAAGTACATCTTGGAATTGAGAAAAATTTGTAGCATTGAGGAAAGGTTGCTTCTAGGCGTATAGTGCTATTCAGAGTGTACCTAGATGGCCAATGCTATTCTGAAAATATGTTATTGATCTACAGAGATGTAAGCACAAAAAAAAAATGACAGTACGTATTGAACTTTTAGACAATTAAACTGTAATTTTTTTGCCATTTGAGTCTAATAATACAAACTTAGGACTGGTGTTTTGTATGTCTCTTTTATTTCACTGTTCTGTAGCAGTGATCAATATGCTATTTTAGGAAAATAGCAATCCATAATGCATTAGAAATAAAATGGACAAAATAAAACTAGTATTTTACCAGTGACAGCTTTTATAATATTGATCCTAATGCTTCTCAAATATTGACATTCATTGAATCACCCGGAATGCTTAATAAAACATAGGATACTGGTCTTTATGTAGGTGTGGAAGCAGAGAGTAGGAGACTTTGCATTTCTACCAAGTTCACAGATGGTGTCCATATTTCTGGTTCAGGGATACTTTGAACATCTTTGCCTAAGATCAGCATACTGCTGGCTGCAAAATTTTTTTGGCCAAAGATTTCCAGTCTGGTTTGCTGTACGGAAGCTTGCAAAGCTCTTTAGGAAGGTTTTCTTCTTCCAGCAATCATGCTTGCATTTAGTGAAGTTAGACTAACTTCTCTAAAGCTCAGTGTGAATCTTTCCTTGGAGGCTGTTAGAACTCCACTGACTTTCTGAGTTGACAACCTCAAGAAAGGCTGAAGAATATGTTTGGTCATGTTTGATGAGATGTCCACAGTCTTCTTCGGAGGGCAAGATGTATGTTTTACTTCTCAGGTGCCATGACTGGGTGTAAATAAGCTTCTGTTTTTTTCTGAAAATGTTTTAGACAGTCTGTTGACAGCACTGTAGAATGTCCGACTGTTCAAGTAGCACAAATGCCTGAAGTAGCCCTTTCTTGTGCTTTAAAAGACACAGCACATTAGACTTTACATTACCTCATAGAGGTGACATGGCCACCTTCTTAGTGAAAATTTGCATTGCATATCCACAGCACGCTTTCCAGTAATAACGATTATCACATGTCATCCTGAAGAATATGCATTGACCTTAAAAGCTTTTATAAAGTGACCTTCAAGGGAAAATCATCTTTGGACTTGTCAAATACATCAATCTCTGGCGCTGCAAGCTGAGTAACTTCGCTTCCTGTCCTTCTAACTAATGTGTGAATCTCTGCAGTGTTCAGAGTCACTCTAAATATTAGATACTATCTGCCCTTTGGTGAAGTTGTAGGAACTAGCCTCCCACGATTTGGATTTTATAACCTGTTAGATTTCTTCTCACATCAGACTTATCTGGGAAACATAATAAATGGGGCCCGGGATTATGTATTTTTATAGGAGTCTAGTGATGCTAGTGTTCCTTAGTGTAAGGAAAACATGTGAATGTGGTGGTATTGTGTTCCCCAAAATATTGTGCACCCTAATAAATGTATCTGGGGTGAGAGAACAGACAGCCACTAGATACAGAGGCTAGAAAATGGTGGCACTCCATCTGTTCAAGGATACAGTCAAGCATAGTGACTCACGCCTTTAATCTCAGGGAATGACGGCAGAAAGAGAAAGATATATAAGGCGTGAAGACTAGAAACTAGAAGCATTTGGCTGGTTAAGCTTTTAGGCTTTGAGCAGCAGTTCAGCTGAGATCCATTTTGGATGAGGACACAGAGGTTTCCAGTCTGAGGAAACAAGATCAGCTGAGGAACTTGGCAAGGTGAGGAAGCTGTGGCTTGTTCTGATCTTCCAGCATTCACCCCAATAACTGGCCTCAGGTTTGTTTTTATTAATAAAACATTAGAACATAATTCGAATTCCTGCTACATGTGAAGTGGCTAAGTAGTGTGAACTTCTTTCATATGGCAACCCCTCTTGTGACCTAGTAAGTGGGATACTAGTGTAACCCTCCACTAGAACTTTAGCCTGGTCATCCAGAGGTTGTCTTTACCTGCACCTCTATATTCATAGAATAATAATAATATTTACCTTACTCTACAGAGAGTATTCACCTTAGAAGCCACTCCTTTTATGTCTTTATACTTGGGGATCTTTTTTTTACCTTAGTTGTTAAAATTTCCAAGTTAAGAAACTGAGGGTAAAACGCAATGACAGAACCTATGTGTACCATGTGTAAATTCTTGGAAACAATCCTCATAAAAATATTTCAGGTTTATTTCTAACAGAACATTCTGTTGCAGGGAAAGGTTATCATGAATGTCATACTGAAGGTAATTCTAAAACATTTTACCAGAGAAAACTTCCCATATCTAAGAAAAGACAAAATGAGGTCTTTGTAATGTGCTTCGTAATGAGATCCCCAGCTTTCATTTGTTAACCTTCAACTAGCTATCAGTGGTCAGTGGTGCATGAGATGAGTACTGCTGTAATCTAATGAGCATTGCATTATTTGGTTTTTGTCTCGAGTGAAACAGGAATAATCAGAAATGTTAATGCACTTATATATGGTCATCATACATACATAGACAATGAAATCTACTCAGATCTGAGGATGAATTCTCTCTTCTTTTCCTGTCCAAATGTATCATTTAGCAAGGTTTTAAGCTAAAAGTGGTAGAAAACCTGAGTTTCAGTCGTTTGAAATAGGATGACTTTTCTAATGCATAAAGAAGTCTGGAAGTAGGTAACCGTTGGCTACTGTTCAATGAATGAGTGATATTGGTGCCTTTGTCTGTACACTTCTTTTTCTGCTGAAGCTGCAGATGCCATGCCTGTGTTCAAAGCAAATAAAAGTGAACAGGTTCTCAACTTACCAGAAGAGCAAAAGCTGTCCAATAACTCTCTAGCCAATTTCTCCTCCAACCTGAGGCCACAACTGTCACATGGCCACACGAAGATAGCAGGGAAAGCTTGCATTGGCCTGGATTGCCTTGTAACACATTAGCAAACAAGAAAGACAATAGTAGCTTTCTTTAATTTTAAAATTACATTTATTTATTCAGCGTGTGTGCTTGGAGAGGGGGTCATGCCATCGAGAACAGCTTGCAAGAGTTATTTCTGTCCTTTTACTAGGTAGAACCTGGGTATTCAACTCAGGTGGTAAAATTTGGTGGCAGTTGCCACTGCCCACTGAGCTGTCTCCCAACCCCACAAATGACTTTTCATTACTGGGAATACAGTGTATAGTAGAGAAGTTTGATAGCAGGGAGAAACGAAGGTCAAAGGGGCTTTTGGTATCCAAATTCCTTTGTGTATAAGTGACATACATATGTGTACAGGATTCTGAAGGCACAGATTCTACCTGGATTCCAAAGAAAATGTAAATGGTGCTCACTTTCTGCATACAAATCTGCTTTTAAAATCAACAGCAGAATTGCCATAGTCACAATCATGGCGGTCCCCTTACCCTACCATCTTTTTAGAAAGTCAAGTGTTAAACAGCTTGTGTGGTCAGCTTAATGAATCCCTACTGATTCTGCAAGAAAACCTTGCATTATTAATTATAATTAGAATGCCTCTTGGGATGCTTCAAGATTCAGCTGTTGATAAAGAGCAATCAATAAGTTTTGTTTTTATAACGAAGCAGCATGGAACATGAAAATCTTGAGCTCATGTATATTTTCTTTTTCAAACTGTTCTTTGAATATTGACTTCTTTTGTTCTGGTACTTTTGATGTGTTTTTTTTACTTTAAGTTTTAGGTAGCCTTCTTTCCTTTTTCAACTAATGCTAATTAGATTTCTATTTGCCATTGCTAATTGTTGAGTCTAACTATTGATGTCCCTTCATTTAACCTTACTAAAATAATTTAGTTGTTAACTGTGATTTAATTCTTCTTTTGAAATTGAATTTTTCTTTTTTTTTCTTTTTTCTTTTTTTTTTTTTTTTTTTGAGACAGGGTTTCTCTGTGTAGCTTTGCGCCTTTTCCTGGAACTCATTTGGTAGACCAGGCTGGCCTCGAACTCACAGAGATCCACCTGGCTCTGCCTCCCAAGTGCTGGGATTAAAGGTGTGCTCCACCACCGCCCGGCGAATTTTTCTTTTTTTTAGCATTGTGGGTTTTTTCCTGTTCTCAATTAAAATTTTTTACAGTTAAAGTCACATTTTGCACTGTGGCTTTGTAATATTTTGAAGGTGATTACCTGGTTTAATCCTCTCTGTACGTTTTTGGCTCAGAATTAGTTCATACTAATAGATCCAGCACTCAGGAGGCAGAGGCAGGCAGATCTCTATGAGTTTGAGGCCAGCCTGGTCTACAAAGTGAGTTCTAGGACAGCCAGAGCTGTTACACCCTGTCTCAAAAAACAAAACAAAACAAAAACAAAAACAAAAAACAAAAACAAAAAACCAAAACCAAACAAACAAGAAAAGAAAAGAAAATCGATGTGCTTCAGAAATTGCCCTGTAAAGTTTTGCAGGGAGTGGTGAGCATGTGAGGACACAGCAGCCGCCTTCGGATAACATTTAGACTGAGATTGGTTCTTCCTGGAGAGTTTTCCCTTGCTTTCAAAAGGGAATTTAAAGTATCTTGTCCTAAATGATGAGCATGGTCCTGGTGAGACAGTGTGACAGAGCTATCAGAACTAGAACTTCAGGGAATTTGTTGTGGATTTCAGAGTGCATGACCATGTGAATTTGGAAACGAAAGGCTATTCTTTAACTACATATTGCTTCTGCTTTTCTGGTTGACATAATACCTCTAAGATTTCTCCCCTCTTTTCGTACCTGCACAAGACTTGGAGCTTGCTATTTTGGGTTAAGAGCTCTTTGAGTGCAGACCAAAGACCTCAAGCTCCGGAGGCCAAGGGCTATATTTTATCCCATTCACCACTATATTTGATGCCCATTAAATTGTTGAGTGAATGAAAAATATCTTACTGCAATTCTTAGAATTGAAAGTTGCATTGTGCCTGCATTCCTCTGTTCTTAACTTGTATCGGAAGACTTCATGCTATGAGTTTGAAAAGTTCTAGAAATATTTTCAACTTTTCTTTTTAGGGCACAATAATTAAAGGGGGTACCTTGTATGTCAGTAAAGGAGGGTGGAAGTGAATGGGATATGGAGAAAAGAAAATGTTGAATTTAATCATCACAGACGCATTCAGGTTTTAAATTAACTTTACAATTGTTGCCTAAGAAATAGACAATAAAATGGGTGACTCTGCTATTCTTGGGAGATGAAAATATTATTTCAGCTCTATAAAATGAGCTTGCAATGTTGAAATGATGCCAGCTTCCCTGCTGGGCAGCCTGCCGACATTTCACCTAGGCACCAAGTTTTCTGTTACTCCGTCTGTGACCTTCCTGCTGTTCCCACTTTGCCAAAGGCTCAGTCTCCCTTAGCTGTGTGAGAATATGCCCTTTGTTGTACTTGAGCAGAGAATGATTGCAACATTTCAATTGGTCTTTTCCTGGTGAGCTAGAGAGACAGGGAGTTTAAAGCAATATGACAACTGTTGGACTCTCCAGCCAAAAGATAAGGACTCTCATAAAGCACCAAATCACTGAAGTCAGTAGCCTCTCTCTAGATCCTTCTGTCGTTGAAATTGTCAGATCTGCAGTTCTCCTTAGTGGCGCTGCAGGATATTCCACAGCTATTTTAACTTTGGGTGTCCTGTTGTGAGTTAACGAAGAACTTTTTTAAGGTACTCAAGCCTGAATTGCATTGGTCAGTTATTTATTGTCATATAGCAAACTACCTCAAGACTTAATGGGATATGTGGTATTGTTACTCTTGCTCACAAGTCTGCAGATCATCTGGTGGTGGTTCTAATCTGTGACAGATTTGGCTGGTCTTGGCTGGATTTCCTCATGTATCTATAGTTAGCTTCAAGGTCAGCTAATGCTGGCAGATCTGGACTGAATGGCCTCCCTTATATCTTTCAGTTGGCCAGTTTGGGGGTAAACTGGTAGGATAGGGATGACTGAATTCTAGGAGTAGAGATGGAAGCATGTAAGCATTTCATTGAACCACTTAAGTCATATGGCCAGTCCAGTTTCAAAAGGTGGCAGCTGAACTCTCTGTCTCTGTGTGGGAGAAATGACAAAGCAAAACTAAAGGCAATGGATTTAGAGAGGGAAAGACATTAGATAGGTTTTCTAATATGAGAGAGTAGGTGAATGAATGCATGGGTGTGTGTTCTCAGAATTGTAGATATAGAAAGACATGTCTGATGGTGTATGAGGCAGGTCCTGAGTGGTATTCCTTGCTCATATAGACCTGTTGTAACCATCACCTCTTGTTGGGGCTGTGGTAAAGAATGCCAACCTGCTTTCTTCACTTCTCTGGTATAATGAACTATTTACCACTGCCTTCTCAGAGCCAGGACCAGGTATTAACTATCTATTACCCCAGAGTGAGACCAGAATGGATGTGGTGTAGTGCTCACTAATACTTGTTATTTACTGTTTGTATTCAAATCCAAAAAGTAGATAGTGCTTATTCAGTCCAATTGTCAAGCTATTATGCTGTTTTAACCATTGTTCTGGCCTTAAGATTGAAATACTGTGATTTAATAACTGTAAGTAACCCTTCCAGCCACTACAAATACAAACCATCTAATGACTGTGATTGTCAGTAGTGCATGTCTTTTGTATATTCACCTCATACTTGATATTCTTAGTCATCCTCCTCTTGTGTTTACTTCAAATTATCCTTTTGATAACCTTCAAGGGTCTAAATAGTGATCAGTACTTCCTGGTCCTACTTGTATATCCTCAACTCTTATCTCTCCTTCCCCCAGCTCCCATCTGGATCAAATGGCTCCAGACACATTATCTTTCTTAGTGAACCTTGAGACACAAGTAGGTGCACCGTACCTTAGGGCTATTGCACAAGCTGTTTCCTCTGCTTAGCAAGCTTTCTTTCAGATGTTGCATTAATGCCCTTACCTTCTTTATTTATTTGATCAGTTAACAAGACCGATACTTACCTCACTCATGATGCACAGTGTCTCTTTTCTTAACACTAATGCAATCTGGCATGTTACATGGCTTACTCGGTTATATGAACTACATATTGTCTGATTCTCCTTGTGGAAAGTTTTTAATACCATTTCTGGATTGCTGACTCACTGGAAGAGATCAGAAGAGCCAGCCTATCATCATAACCACTGCTATGATTCTCTTATATTGAGGAGATAAAAAAAGTACAGGGAGTGAAGCCTAAGGGAAAGGAGATACAGGCTTCCTGGAGTCTTCTCCCAGTAAAGTAAAACTTAATTTCCCCAGGAATGCTCAGTGACAACATGTATGAAGCGTTGTTTACCAGGGAAGCTCACTGGGTACCCGATGCTTGAGGATCTTATTGAAGTAAGATCTGTTCAAGTAAGGACCCTCTTCCCACCATATACCAAAATTCCAGATTCCCAAAATGAAAACCAGTGTTGAACATATGCTACATTCTTTATGCAAACAGCTGAGGCACAGTGAGACTTTCTTACCAGTCCTGGGAATGGTTGTCCTCTACATCCAGGTTTTCAAGTTTCAACCAAAGGCCAATTTTCTAAGCAGGTCTTTCTAAGAAAAACAGTCTCCAGGATTACTGTATTAACCATTTTATCTTTACCATGCAAGGGTATAAACTTTTTGAGCACAGAGATCTATTTTTTTTTTTAATTCCATGATGTATCCCTGAAAACCATGCTTAGCATGTAATGGGTGATGGATAAGTTCTGATTGAGTAAATGAATGAAATATAGCCTTAATAAACTTTCTGTGGTAGAGAAAGGATGGAAGATCCTCTAACTTATTTCCACAGGGAATTGGAATTGTCAGAAGGCTCATCTCCCACCCAAGCAATTCCCTGTCCAGGGAGACTAACACCAGCCAGTCTCCATACTGTAATCTGATTTTCTGATGGTTTCACATGGAAGTGTATCATTTTCAAATGCTTATAATGGAGTCGTTCAGCAGATGAACTGGAAAAGGCTCTGCAAGAGTTCATTTGCTCAGGAACAGTGTGACTAGAGTGACCTGGTTATCTCCTTAGTGAGGCTCTGAGTCTCTTGGTATGTTTTTGCTCCTCAAGTGTTATATTACCTTTAAACACCTCTTAATTAGTTGGAACTAAAGAGTGGCCTAGGTGTGCCAGTGACTTTTCCTGGGGCTGGTTGTGGCATTCATGTCAGCAACTGCTGTCTTCTTTTAATGTTTGTTCTTAAAGGCAAAGTGCCACGCCAAGGATTTCCCTTCATAGAAAGTACATTTCCTTCTTTTTTCTCTGTGTGCTGATCCTGGACCATTTTTCATTGTGACAATGTAAGCTCTTCAGTTTACCTATTATCTATGACTTTTTAGGTAAAAAGCTCATTTTTCATTTCCTGAACTCTCTCAGTAATAGAAAGATTGAGCTAATATCAAAGCTACTTGTGTCAAGATTTTAGCCCATCTGGAAAGTCTATTTCACCATAAATCTGCTTGTCACATTCTGAAGTTTTAATGGATGGGATGAGTCATTTGTTTAAATTCAACAAAGAGCACCCAGTCCATGCTTTGTGTTTCTGTTTAAGATTGGTCACAGCTCAACTGAATTCATCAGCAGAAAAAAATGAATGGCTTCTAAAATGAGTGTCACACTATCATGTTAGAATATAAATCTTACACTTGTCATTAAAATTAAGTTTTAATGTCATTGCAGTAATATGTTTAAATATTAATACAAATATAGTATGCTATGTTTGAATCTTAATAACAATTCTAACTAATGTTGACTTATTTTTGTACAGGGAGAATATTTTTTAGTAATTGAAGGGTAACGATGAATCTTTTGGAAGTTATAAAAAATTATTTTACTACAAGAATTCTCAATATATCAGATGAATTAGTGTTTCTGGTTGTGACACAGTAAATTCTAGAAGAGATAAACCATCAAAGAGCGTTCACCAGCAACTTACACAAATGACTTGGCTTTGAGAGAAATATTTTAAATACAGCTTCTGACTATTTCAAGTGTTTAGTCATTTGATGAAGTTGGGTTAGCCTTTCCTGAAACATTAAATAAAAGCTTATATGGAAAAAAAAAAACCTAGTGGAGATGAGCTAGGTATAGTGACTCAGACCTGTAATACCAGCATTTGGGAGGTGGGGGCAGGCGACACAGGAGTTCAAGGCTAGCTAGCCTTGGGTATATAGTGAAAGCCAGCTTCAGCTATGAGAGACCTTACCTAAAAATACGCCCCAAATGGAATCACATATCGAAATATTATCAGTTAGACCTCTTGACTGTGGTGATTTTGTTACTTTCTGCAGTGTTGACAATTTCAGTCCCAAGTTCTTCATTTCATAGATGAAAAAATAAATCAGGTTCAAAGAGGTGTTTGAAATTGGTACAGTAAACTAATAGGATAACACAGAAGTCAACTCAAGGTCTTTTGTATTTTAGGTCACTGTACCACTCTGGTCCATTTTTGCATTCTAAGGCAGTGGTTTCCACAATCCAGCAGGCATCCAAGTCATCCAAAGGGATTCTCAGTACAGACTGCTAGGCTCCTTACTAGAGTTTCTGTTTCCAAATGTCTAGGATATTTGCATTTCTGTAAATTACCCAAGTGATAGGCTGATGGTGTTTGGTAAAGAACATACCAGGAATTCTAGAGGAATGCAGAGAGGGGAGCAAGGAGACAGAATTGGCTGTGGAACTTCCTGTAGGGTAAGAGAAAATGGTGGTTGGGTGGGTGGGTGGATGGATGGAGTAGAGCAGGTCCTGGACACCTTAGTACTGAGGGAATGGGAGAATCTATTGGTGCATTTAGTTTACTTAATTCTACTACTATTGTGATGCCTCACAAATTTTATTGTTAGATTTATTTTATGTGTGCAAATTTTGTGTCTGAATGTACGTATATATGTGTATCACATGTATACCTAGTGCCCACAGAGGTCAAAAGAGGGCACCACATCCTCTAGAACTGGACTTATGGGCAGTTGTGAGTCATCATGTGGGTTCTGGAAATCAAACCCAGGTCCTCTGTTAGCAAGTACTCTAAACTACTGAGCTATCTTTCTACCCCCACAAAACTACCATGTTTCTAAATCATGCTCCATCAAGGAAACCCTTGAGTAAAGAAGATTTTGGCAAATTAATGTCAACGAGAAGCAAATCCATAACTAAGAAATTCTTTATGACATAAAGCATTGAGCGATTGTAAATACTTCTTTAGAACTCAAATCTTCACCAGAAGGTTTTTAAAATCTTTTTTTCATTTTGAATATTCACATTAACATACAAAAAAAGAACCAAAAATGATGACTGAAAACAAACTAGAAAAGTGGGCAGTTGAGTTGACAGAGAAAATTGCACTTAAAATAAGAATATAATCACCCCAAATTGTGACACTTAACAAATTAGTTGCCAGAAACATGCTTCTAGTTTTCTTGGATGCTTCAGGATGGGAAAATTTCCTGAGAAGATTAAATTTGAAAACTAAATGGCTTCCAGTGGAGTGTAAATAACACATCACATATTACTGTGATATAACACTGTGGTGAAAATCAACTTGGGAAGGAAATGGTTTGTTTCACCTTACAATTTGTCATCCATCCTTTAGGGAAGTCAGAACAGAAGCTTAAGGCAGAACTTGGAGGCAGGAACTGATGCAAGGCTGCTTACTGGCTTCTTCTCCATGGCTTTCTTGCTTAGCTCGCTTTCTTATACCACTCAGGGGTGAGCACCCACAATGAGCTGGTCCCTCCCATATCTAACATCAATCAAGAAAATACTCTACGTGCTTGCCCATGGGCCAGTCTGGTGAGGGCATTTTCTCAGCTGTGGTTCCCTCTTCCCAGATGACTCTAGCTTGTGTCAAGTTGACATAAAGTTAGCCAGCACAGGTGAAATAGGATCTATAGTTAAAATGACAACAACTGTGTTAGTCAGGCTTCTCTGTTTCTGTGGCAAAATAACTGAGAAAACAGTTCAGTGCAGAAAGAGTGTCATTTAGCTCACAGTTTCAGAAGTTTCCATTCCTAGTTACTTAACTGTATTACTTCAGGGCCTGTGTGTGGAGCATTATGGTGACAGGAGCATATATGTGCTGGAACAAAGTAGCTCAGCTCATGGCAGCCTGGAAACAGGGAGGCATACACACACACAAAAGCCTGAGATAAGATGTAACCTTTAAAGGCACCCACAGAAACACACTCTTTTAATAGACCCAAATTTCTATCGTTTCCCCCCATCTCTCAGCAGTGAGACAAGAGACCCCAATTAGGAGTTTCTCAGTGAATTATTTCATTGGTTAGATCAGAGGAATTATGATTCAATCACTTTCTAAAAGTCGATAGACTGGAAATCTAACATTTTAGATATAAAACTTTGGAGTGGGATGAACATTTTATATCCAAACTATAGCATTGCTCATCCCCTCCACCTCTATTTAGAAACCTTCCATCTGCTAAAAATAGACCCATATTTTCTTTGCTGTTTTTTTCATTTTTAATTTTTGATATTATAATTTAATTACAGGATTTCTACCTTCCCTACAAACACTTCCATACACCCCAACAGCTCCCTGTTCTTAAAATTCATGACCTTTTTTATTGTTATTTGCATGCACAAATGCATATATGTATGCACATTTCTAAAAATATAACATATTCAGTTCATCTAATGCTACCTGTATGCATGGTTGCAGGGCTCACTCTTTGGCATCAAACAACCAGTTGGTGTGCTCTTCCCTGGGGAGGGCCACCTCTCCTGCTCCCAGTGTTCCTCAGTTGCCTATAGTTCTTTGTGTGGGGTTGAAGCCTCTGGGGCTTCTGTCTGTCAGTTTGGCATGTCCATTGGTTAGATCCATATTTTCTTACTGAAATACCCCTTTACAGTCCCTTCAACCTTTCTAAAGAAACAAAACTTATTCCTTGTTGATATTCAGACTAATTCATAGTTATGGGAGGAGAGAAGAGGAAATAGAGAAAGGGACAAAAATAGCAGAGATGGATTCTGGCACTTGAGAAAACCCTGAAGTCTGAAAGATTGTTTTAACAGCTGTGAAGGACAAAGACGTTGCAAAATGGGGAAGGGGTTTGCAGAGCTGTTATTGTGAAGTGTTAATGGATTTGCATTATTGTACATTGAAAGACAAGTAAAAAGGGGAGCTTCTTTTTGATTATCTATGCCTATTAAGGAGACGTTACTTCAAGGTTGAACCATGTGGGTTCTTAGAATTATTAAGTTTACCTAAAGTACCTAGAGCTCCATCTCCACTGTAATAAAATTTGTCTTTCAGAGAGAAGCATGGGAATCCATAGAAAATTAAGTTTCCAAGGAAACCAAGGTGGATGGGATAAGAGCAACATTATCAGTTAGCAAATACTTATATTCACCCGCAAACTCTTGCTGTTGGTGACTTAGGAAATCCTCCCATTGTTAGAATTAGGGAGAGGAGGAAAAGGATGGAGATACAAGTGAGAACTTGACATTACGACCTTCATAAAATAAGAAAATACACTGTGTCTTAAAGGGGTGATACCTTTGAGTCTGCTTCCTATGCCTCAGGAACCAGCTATATTTTTATCTACAGCTGTTTTTTTAAAAATGACCCCAAGATTTGACAGTACCAAATAACAATCCTTTAATTTGCTGAAAAGTGTGCTGTGGTGACATTTTAATTGTGCTGGAATACGATTTTATTTGTATGTTAATACATCAAGTTTGCCTGGAGATTAGAGGTCATTAGCAAGTCAGGAACAGAAGTCAGGTGGTGGTAGCCCACGCCCTTCATCTGATCACAGGGCAGGCAGAGTCTCTGTGTGGTAACACGCGCCTTTAATCCCAGTACCAACCATAGAGACCTGGAGGTCTGTATAGACAGGCAGTGACGAGGAAGTCGTGATTGGGTTTAGAGCCAATGAGAAGGCAGAACAGAAAGGCAATAAAAAGACAAGTCAGACAGGAAGAAACTCTCTCTTGGGGGAGGTGATGGCAGCGAGTGGTATGCTAAAGGTAGTCTTGGCTCTTTGCTAGTGCTCTGATCTCTTGGGCTTTTAACTCTGTATTTGGCTCTGTGTTTCTTATTTAATAAGACTGTTTAGAAATTCGTCTACAGTTTGCAATGTGGGTAGGATTCAGCAGGATGGCTAGCCTCTCCTTTTTCTGTTTTGAGCCAGATGAAACAAAATTGCTAGCATTAACCTGTTGTTACCTTTCCAACCAGCCATGGCTTCCCTCAGCATTTAGAACTTTTCCTATATGTAGTAGCTATGTGTCTGCAAATATGTGTATGTGTGTATGTATGCATGTCTATACTCACACCCTGCCCCCACATTCCTTAATTTTTTTACTAGAAAGTACACTCTGAACTAAGGATTCAAGAACAGTTTATTTCAAATGTGATTCCAGCAAGAACACTGAGGGAGTATGTGGTCATAAGCAAGGTATTACTGTGGAAAATGGGGGCTTAACTCCATGTAAATGTTCAATAGATAATGTAGAATGCCCTCCTACATCAATAGATAATCAAGACAATACCATATAGACCTTCCTGCAGGCCAGTCTGGTGGGTTGAGGTTCCCTTTTCCAAGGAGACTCTAACTTGTGTCAGGGTGACAAAAAACTAACCAAGACAATGGTGATGTTTAAACAGCACTACTCTGGATGGAGTGGCAGAGAGGTAGCTCAGATGGTGGGGCAAGATCAGCTGGTGCAGTTGTGCCTCATTTCTCCAGCATGTTTGAGAGTAGTTTACTGTGAGAGGTCGCTAGATAGTAGAGACTCTCCTCTTGTTTTAAATACCCAATGTCAGAAGTTACAAATTGGTGTGTTATTTGTTCATAGCTCTGAATGGTACTGCACTGTTCAGCAGTTATGGAAATGATCATGTACTGATGTGTGGTGCCATCAGATAGCCAGGTAGATGGTAAAGGTGTAGTACTGCTTCACTGGGTCCCCTCCTGGTGGCGCTGAGTATATGAGAAGGTTAAGAAGGCCACATCCCTGCATTTGTGAGGCTCACTGTCAAGTTCACCAGGGGCCAAGAAATGGTGATAAGATAATAAATAAAAGAAGTGGTCGGGCAGGTTTTCAGTTTTATCACAGGGATGTTCTAAAGAGTAGTAAAGTGCTTGGCCCCTGAGCTACTGGACTGTAGCTGCTGTAGCTGTCTACACTTGTTGTCAGTTGGTACTCTTGAATGTTTTTCTGACTTCAGATGACCTTTCCATTTTCGTCTGATGTGATGCTTCTAATCTACTAGAGGTTGGAAACCACATAGCTTGGCTTTCTGAGTGGCTGTTCTCTCAAAAAGGCCTCCGCTGAACATGCCATCTAAAATAGCATACTCCACCTCTACACAAACTCAGCACTTCTCACACTACTTTTCTCTGTGGCACTTATTTACCTGACATCAAGGTACATGCATTTGTGTCTGTTCTAATGTCTATTGTCTACAGTTCAATATTCTGTAGTCTGTTTTCTCTAATGTGGTGCAAGAGTCAGGAGGGCAGGGGTTCTGTCGATTTAGGTAGCCTCTGTGTCCTACAGTTAGAACACTGCCTGTCTCAGGATAGGCTCTGACGATTTATGGAGTGAGTGATAATGGTGGCAAATAAGAGGCTGGAGAGACTAGTGGAGTGCATTCCTGTCACCTAATGGCAGTTCACTACTGTCTGTAACTCCATTCCCAGGGAATCCAGTGAGCTCTTCTGGGCTCTGTAGGCACCCAGCACCCATGTGGTGCAAAGGTGTACATGCAGGCAAAATATTCACATACATACAAATAAAGAAATCTTTAAAAAAAAATAGCAAGTAAGTTTCCTGTTTATTGTTGTACACCTTACATGTAATAAAGCACACATATCTTAATAGTTTGATTCATTGAATATTGTGCTATGTGCATGCATTATAACTGACCTCCACTCAGCAAGCTCCTTCATACACCTCCATGTCAGAATCTCCCCCAAAAGATAGCCATTCACCCCAAATTCACTGATACTGACTCATTTTTCTGGCTTTTGACTGTCGTAGAAATTAATTGGTGTTTCTCATGTTTTGGTGTGTCAGGCTTGCCAGCATTGTGTCAGGGAAGTTCATCATGCTCTGCACTGCAGCAGCTCATGCCTTTTACTCCCTGTGGTTTTCACTGGCTGAATTGGATGCATTTATTTAGTCCATTATACTGAGATGTAGGCTTTTTCAGGTTTTGCCATTATGGAAAATAAATTTTGAGATCGATTTTTATGGCAACTGTATTGGGTGGTGTTTTTCAGTCCTTCATTTGGTCAGTTTTAATTTCTACAACTGTCCCTTTTCTTCTTATAGCATTTTTATTTGCACTTGACTCTGTGATGTCTGTCCAAAACTAAATCAGATTTATAAAACAACTACTGTCCTGATGGTAGGGAAACCCCAGTTCCTGCTGGTTCATCTCAGGACATGAAAGCAGAGTGCTCATTTGCTCTTCCATCTGAAACCCTTTTCTTCAACCCCTATTTTGTCCTTGGTTCTTGCTTGTTTTGTGCTAGCTTCTTTCATTTAGTCACTAAGTGAAAAGTAAGTCACTTACTCACTCACCCACTAAGTCTTAGTCGGTACATCTCAGCCGTGGTTGCACATTATAACCACTTGGGTAACTTAAGAAAATGTTCATGCCTAGGCCCCACTCTGAAACAGTTAAATTAGCATCTCTTGGGGGTGAGACGTTGTTGTCAGAATTTTTGAGAAGCTCTCCAGCAATTCTAATGGGTCACAAATTTGAGAGCTGCTGCATGACCCAGAATATTCTAGGAAATAGTACAGACATGTAGGATTCCACTCACCCCTCAACCCATTAGGCAGAACCAGTTTGTTTCCACACAGCTTGCCAGATGGGACTTTCTTCAATGCTGTCAGCTTTATAAATCTCAGAGAGTAATTTATATGAAATTTGCATTAAAATGCAGAAGTTAAGGAATGTGCCTTTTTATTCCAACATATTAGTCATTTTGTGATGTCTAGAGCAGCATTAGTTAAAGTGTGACTGATGACTTCATTTAAACTCTAGGCTGTTGGCAGGGAAGCCTTGACTGTCTCAATGGATACTTATGAGAATGTTGACTTTTTCTTTTTCCAATGGGGACCAAATGTAAGCAGAATTAGATCCAAGTTACAATAAGTAAGTAAGAATCCATTGTTTTTTCACATAGGATCTCTACTAGTTAGCCCAGGCTGGCCTTGCTAACATTATCTCCTGGCATAAGCCTCCTCTCAAGAGTGCTTATTTTATAGTCATGTACTATTGTGCTGGCTTTCTTTTCTTTTTAATTTTTTCTTCTTTTTTCAAAACTCATTTTATTAGTTCTTTGAGAATTTTGTACAATGCATTTTGATCACATTCAACTCACTCCCTTCCCCCAACTCCTCCTAGATCCATTCTTTCCTTCTCCTACTCAACTTTGTGTACCCTTAAAAAAAATCTTCCTGACAGCACTCAACTATATTCTGTCCACTACAACCCAGCATTTTCTTCTCTATTCTAAAGACATGGTCTTACGTATTTGGATGCTAGCCTTCAACAACTTCTTCTTCTACTATTACTACTACTACTACTGCTGCTGTTGCTGCTGCTGCTGCTGCTGCTGCTACTATTACTACTTCTTCTTCTCCTCCTCCTCTTCTTCCTCTTCCTCCTCTTCCTCTTCCTCTTCCTCTTCCCCTTCCCCTTCCCCTTCCCCTTCCCCTTCCCCTTCCCCTTCTTCCCCTTCCCCTTCCCCTTCCCCTTCCCCTTCCCCTTCCCTTCCCCTTCCCCTTCCCCTTCCCCTTCCCCTTCCCCTTCCCCTTCCCCTTCCCTTCCCCTTCCTTCCCCTTCCCCTTCCCCTTCCCCTTCCCCTTCCCCTTCCCCTTCCCCTTCCCCTTCCCCTTCCCCTTCCCCTTCCCCTTCCCCTTCCCCTTCCCCTTCCCCTTCCCCTTCCCCTTCCCCTTCCCCTTCCCCTTCCCCTTCCCCTTCCCCTTCCCCTTCCCCTTCCCCTTCCCCTTCCCCTTCCCCTTCTTCTTCTTCTTCTTCTTCTTCTTCTTCTTCTTCTTCTTCTTCTTCTTCTTCTTCTTCTTCTTGAGACAGGGTTTCTCTGTGTAACCTTGGCTGTCTTGGAACTCAGTCTGTAGACCAGACTGGCCTCAAACTCACAGAGATCCACCAGCCTCTGCCTCTTGAGTGCTGGGATTAAAGGCATGCACCACCACCCCAGCTAACCTTCAACTTCTAATAATTCTTCCCAATTACTGGATTACAGGCTTAAGATGGCACAGCCAGATTTTACTTAATACTTTCTACTTTTGATATTTATTCTCTGCCTTTACAGCTCAAGTCAGTCCTCACCGTAACAGCTGCAGTATGATTAAGTGTTATGCCCTGTTCTAAGCTTTGTATATGTATTAATATATTGATTCATTTACTTCTCGCAGTAACCCTTTACATTGAGTTTTTATCATCCCCATTTTGTAGGCTAAAAAACTAAGGCAAGTGCCACCCATGTTTGAACCTCACAGAAGGTAAATGTGAGAACTGGGATTCACACTGATTTGCTTCAGAGCCTGCCTCCATATGTGCATAAAAGTCACCTAGGGATCTTGTAGTAGTGCAGAATCTGGCTTAATAGGTTTGGGGTGGGATTCAACATCCTGCATTGCTAATTAGTACCTAGATGGTGTTGCTGCTGCTGATTTATGGACCACATTTTGAGAAATGAGGTCCTGCCCTTTAAGGTAATTTATATTGTCCCCATTTTCAGGTGAATACTATGGAGCTCAATGAGGATAATGTTTTCTCTAGCTTCCTGTAGCAAATACACAGTGAAGCTGTACTTACGATTCCTGCTATTGGGACTCAAAAGTGATTACTTAACGACTATGATTAGGTCCTTATAAATGACTATCAAGTGAATAATTCAACTGTCATTCAGAATTGGGGCCAATAGTCTACCACTGTATAGTCAAAAGTTGAAATGAAATTAATGGAATCCAAGTAATACGTACCTTTTCATCTTGACTTTTTTAATCTTGGAAATAAATCTAGTATCAGCCATTATCTTTGCTGCAGTTTCTTCTCCTGGTTTAAACAAGTTGTTTGACCTGTGCTGTTAGCAAGGAATCAGAAGGAAACAGCTCAGCAAGTTTTTATTGAGGGTATTGCTTCATGGTCTTTTTTTTTTTTAAAAACCACTTTTAAACCAGCTTTAAATAAAGTAGCACTTTTCAAGAATCCTGCTGATATATTTCTTGTTAAATTGTCGGAGTAGCAATACCAGCAGATATAGAAGCAATATTCATTCACAAATAATGCCACTATTGAAGGTTTTGACATTGGTGAAGAGATTACTTTCCATTACAGGATGAAAGCAAGTATTTCCATCAGTAGCCTAGACTCACACTCATTATGTTTGTGTGATGTATGTAGTCTAGGCCTGCATCCCTACATTGTGTTCTCAGATCACAAATTTCCCTCACAAGGGGTCTTCCAAGAACAAGACCCATTAAAATAAGAATCTAATTTCATGTTCCCTACAACAGTTGAACCATTAATGTTCTAGGAAGACCTCTGTATCACTCCCACTATTCTGAATAATGTTTTGCAACCAAATAATGTAAATACATGACAAAGCCTTGCCTTGAAGGAAACTTATTTACTTACTTATTTTAAGAAGCACTTCTTGGCTTAGAGAGGTGGAAGGAATGAAGTGTGTAATATAAACTATGTGACCCTATGGTGGGTATTGTGTTCCCTGAAATATTGTGTGTTCCCCGAAATAAACATATCTGGGGTCAGAGAACAGACAGCCACTAGAACAAAGCCAAAAATGGTGGCTAGAAAATGGGAAGAGTAAACCATAGCAGAAGTTGGGCGGTGGTGGTACACACCTTTAATCCCAGCACTTGGGAGTCAGAGCCAGGTGGATCTCTGAGTTCAAGGCCACTTTAGAAATAGCTAAGCTTGGTGACCCACGCCTTTAATCCCAGAAACCCAACCTTTAATCCCAGGGAGTGGGGGCAGAAGAGAAAGGTATATAAGGCGTGAGGACCAGGAACTAAATGAGTAAAGCATGTAGTTAGTTAAGCATCTAGCTGGTTAAGCATTCAGGCTTTGGAGCAACACAGTTCAGCTGAGATTCATGTGGAGGAGGACTCAGAAGCTTCCAGCCTGAGGAAACAGGATCACCTGAGGAACTAGCAAGGTGAGATAGCCATGGCTTGTTCTGCTTCTCTGATCTTCTAGCATTCACCCCAATAACTGGCCTCAGGTTTGTTTTTATTAACAAGTACTTTTAAGATTCATACTACATGACCCATAAAATTACATGACTCCATTCAACAGAAATCAAGGATGAAATCCTCAGGTCTCTGTATAAATGTCAGTGAAATATTTCATTTATTAATGGTAAAAATAATAACCCTGATCTTCATATTAGTGTCTGTGTTCACTTTACTCACTCATTCACTCACTCACTCACTCACTCACTCACTCACTCACTCACTTACTCAGCTACTCAGTAAAGGTTTTGTTTGTATGTGTGGTACTGAAGATGGAACTTTACTTAGGACCTCCTCATATATACTAGGTTCAAGTTCTGCCCCTGAGACATAACCCTTAAGCCTTCTAAAATAACGAGAAGTGTGTGTGTGTGTGTGTGTGTGTGTGTGTGTGTGTGTGTGTGTGTATGTACGTACATGCATCTGCATCACTGGGCTAGACAATTTTGGGAATAACTAAGAGCAGAAGATATAGTCTCTGCTCTCATAGAGTTCACAGGATTACTGGGACATAGTAGAAACAAAAAGAGCACTAGCAAAAGATGACATATGATAAAAATAATACAAATACTATACAGTGTCTTCTACCAGTGTTTCATCAGAGAGAATGGCCCCTGGACCAGTCATATCATTGTAATCTGGGGAATTGTTTTTATTTTTATTTTAAAATTGTCATTAATGAATTAAATTGTTTGTGTTCAATTCATATATATTACACTCTGGTCATAACATTATCCCTTTCCACTTTCACTAGCTCCTACCCCTCCTCCTGCTTCCAAAAAGCCTCACCCAACTTTCATACCTTTCTGTTTTGTTTTTTCATTACCCATGTGGGCATGGACGTGGAGCTATCTAATGGGGTAAGGGCAACTCACTAATGACTATAGCACTGAAGACAGTGGCTCCCCATCCCCCATCAGCTATCAACTGTCAATAGTTCCCTGTCAGCCTCTCCCTCGCCTCTGAGCCATGAAAGGAGTGCTATGCCTGGAGCACTGGATAGTCACTTATTCTGGGCACCACCTGTTCACTTCAAAAGTAGCTTATCTGGCAGAAGTGGAGGATAGCACTAGCCTATGGATGTAAACATACACATTTAGTTTGACAACATATAGGAAGTTATTTTTAAAGTCACATATTGAGGCCCCCTACATTAGACCTACTGAATCAGAGCTTCTGTGACTTGGGGTCCAGGACTCTGCATTTGACAGGCTCCTCAGGTGACTTAATGCCTGTTGAGATTTTAAAAGATCAGTTCTTCAGAGGATGAAAAGATTAAGATCATAACCACAAAATCTTATAATTCTAAGGGGGGAAAGAGGCCATGAAAAGGGAATAACCACACATAAATAAGGAACATTCACAGATGTGACTGCAAGAATAAAGGATAGAGAAGGAGATCTGTTGCCCAGTGGCAGATTGGAAGAAAAGGTGACTGAGAATAACGTAGGAAGAGTTGTTCCTTCTCACAGAGGTAGTCTGGAGCTAGGTTATATAGATAATAAAGCTAGGTTATATAGATAATCTGTTATCCATTACCGGAGTAATGGGCTAGTTCTGAGTCAGGTATTTAAGGACTAGGTCCTGACTCAGTGTCTTGTGTAGTCCTCTTCTTCCCATTGATTATGGTCACAAGAGCTGCTGAAGAATCACATCTTTGTCCAGTATTCAAATGCAACCATCAGAGAGGCATGACACAAACATTCTGCTTGCTTATCGAAGAGACAACTGTTATCTAGCAGTCTGTAAGCAAATCTCCCTAGTGATGTCTCATTGACTAGAACCAAGACGTAATTTTCAGCATCTTGAGATCTGGTCTACTCTCTATTATTCCTAGGTATGCCACCCATATTTAAAAGAGGATTTCACTGTTAGTAGGAAGCATGTTTTCTTAAGTGAGTTTTAGAATAAGTCCTCCATGGTTTATGATTCAAGCTTAACTTTAGTAGATGTGGCAGTTACTGTTAATTGTCAACTTGACAGATCTTGAGTCACCTGAGAGATGAGCCTCTGTGTAGGCAGGACTATCCCCAGTGCAGGTGATCTTGGAGTGTTTAAGTAGAGAAGGGGAGCTGGGAAGGAGCATGCATTTTTCTCTGCTTCTTGACTCTGGCTGCCATGTTACTATCTCAAGCTCCCGTACTGCCTTCCCCACAGAGATTGACTGTACCCTTGAATTGTGAGGTGAGTAAACTGTTCCTCTCTTCAGTTTCTTTTGTCAGGCCATTCTGTCACAGTAACATGGAAAGACACTAGTATTGCAGGTGAAATCAGGGGTAAGGGGAAAACATGAACGAAGGCATGAAAGGTGAAGTGTGGGGCTAAAATGGTTACTCAGCAAGTGTGAATGAGACTTGGGGGACTTACAAAAGAATTCTGAGCCATTTAAAAATACACGGGTCTGGAAATACTAGTATGTGCATGTCTCTGGGTTTGCTCCCTAGAACTGCAAAATATACTAAATTAGCAATAATTCTTTGGCATCTTTTATTCATTTGGAATCTCGTGTTGAAGCTCAGTTTACAAAGGAGTTGAAAGCATGCTTTAGTCAGAAGTAGAGTGGGAGATGCCTATGGCTGGCCTCATAGGCCCAAGCAAGAGAAGGTAGAAACAGTCAATGTGAACTGAAGGAGAACAATGAAATTAAAAGTCACCATTCGGGGAGAGATTACGACACTTCCAAATACAGGCTTAAATTTAACTGAACCAATTTGAGGTTGCATTGGTCACAGTGTTACAGCACCTCATTAGAAACCTTGAAACCTGCTCATTGAACATTATTTCTTAGTGACACAATTTGGCCTTGATCATGGAAGGGAAAAGAAGTCTGCAAGCTTCAGTTTCTCATAGGCAGCTGTTGTCGGGTAGGAGGACTGCTCTCACTGGAAATTGCTTCTGATCCCATTTTCCCCGGAAATGGAAACCAGCTGCGCAGAAGCCTCCTTCAGCTCTCTGTGTGCTCAGACTCTTGGCTGCATCATCCCCTCTTTCCCTCCCTTTATTTCCGTTTACCAACAAGCTCTGCTCATTTCTTCTCTTTAGAGAAATTTCCTCCCTCATTTTGGAACCCCCATCCTCATAGAAGCATGGCAGCATTTGATCGATCATTCCCGACTAAAGTGATTTTCACTCAGTGTTCTGCCCAAATGTATTTCTTTTTCCTTTGAGACTTTCCCAAGGAGAGTTCTGGAGCACACATGTGAAGAAATAAAACGAAGAAGCCCCTAGAAAAGGCAGATAAACAGCCTCAGATGATATGGCTTGTTTTTTTCAGATGTGTCTGCCATGTCCAGAGTGCTCAACCTTCTTGACTTCTTGAGTAGTAATAGGAACAGACCCAACTGACTTCTAGGGCAAACTAAGGAGCCTAGCAGTCTCTAGTAAAAGAATGTGCAAGACAAGGAAAAGGTAGTTTTCAAATCCTGGGTCTTGAACCTGAAAAGACAGTTGGCAGCACTTGGGTGTTATCTGATGGAATCCTTCCCTAATCAGTGAATTCCAACTATTACTTCTTATCAGGTTTGGGGACATAGGGACCAATTCCTTTGTCCATGTGGTTTTACACTCTGGGACAAGTTGCTGAGGTGTTCCAAAGACTTAAATTAAATGGAGCCTGGATTTGCACACCCCATTCAATACAAAATGCTCCCTATACTATACACTTCTTAATAATTGATGTTTTATTCTTATGGCTTGGCTTTCTTACTTCCCAAAGCTGTGGAGAACTTAAAAAATATGATCAACACTATAGTGTTAACCATGAGATCATGGCCTAGACTGAGGGTCCAGCTACTTCCTTCAATCATTTCAGTATGGAGATAGGAGATGCTTTGTACTGAGTAATAAGATACTGTCTCCAGGAGCTGGAGGCAGGATGGATCATCAGTTAAGAATGTTAGCTGCTCTTCCAGAGGACCTGAGTTCAATTCTAAGCACCCACAGGGTAGCTTATAACCAGTTCCAGGAGATCTGAAGCCCTCTTCTGATCTCTGTGGGCATCAGACACACATGCTGTGCATAGGCTTACATGAAGACAAAACATCCATACACAAAAATAGAATAAAATTTAAAAAATTTAAAGATACTGTATCCAGAATAATTTCCAGTTTCTCCTTAATGACACACTCCTGAAATAATGCAAAGGGCTGGGGAAGTGTCTGTAGACTCACAACTTTTCTATACAGATCTCTACAAATCACAACCTCGCTTCTGACACATTGATAGCCCCTTTATCTAATTTACATTCAATTGAGAAACCCTTAGTACAAAATTTCATTTTTCCTACATTGTGCCAAGCAGGTTTTGGATCTCTGAAGAACAAGCCCCCATGTCTTCCTGCTGTTATTTTACTCCTTTGGAACCCTGTACCATTTGAGTGGCCTATCATCATTGTCCCATTATTCATGCCTTGACATCATGCTCCATCTCCGATTATCTTTTCAGATGGTAACAGAATTTCACACAGCATCTGCAAAACACATAGATACTATTTGCTTGACATGTAAATTCGAGATGTTTTGTTGCTTTTGAAGGGCACTGATTCTGTAAGCATTCTGTGCCTGCAAGTATTATGTTCCAGAAAACTCCTTGCTAAAGAAAATTCTAGCTGAAGGTCACCTTATGGTGGAAATAAGTGTTGGTGGATCAATGGCAACGCATTACAAATACTTTCATGTTTATTGAATTAGAACATTAAAAGCAGCATTAAATAGAGTATTGGTATCATTTTGCCACCTTAAATTAATGTTTTTTTTTTTTCTAATTTCCCTCAGCTCCCTGCTATTTCAGTTACATTATTTGGTTTGTTGTGTTAAATGATAACTGTAGGCTATGTCTGACCCTACATCCAAATGCTTTTTGATTTTATAACATAGAGTAGCTGATCTTGACTCCTTCATGAACCTCTGTACCCCAAGGACATGAAGGCATGTGTAAGCTTGAGGTTTAAAAAAAGACTATTCTGACCTTGACTCATCTCAGTCCCTGCTACTTTGCACTTAATAGCAGTGCACTCTTGGCCCTGCTTCTGCAGCTTGGGTCAAACCTCCTCTCCTGCAATGATCTCTGAGCCTTAGGTGCAGGAGTTATGTTGTAGATAAATCCATTGGGACTGGGCTCCAAAACTGCATGGTGATTGGTTGTGGTTTTCTCTGATGGTCTCCATCTGTTGCCAAATGAAGTTTCTTTGGTGAGGGTTGAGAACTACACTTACCTGTGGGTACAAGGACAAATACTTAGAATGTAGTTAAGGATTGTGCTGGTTTAGTAAAGTGGAGGTTCTGGGTTATTTTCCAAGATCTGTGACTTCAATAGTCCTGGGTAGGTGGCCAGGTTTCTGGTACCAGTCATGTTATCTCTCTTGTTGAGCAGATTATAATCCAATTAGAGAACTGTTGGTTACTGCCAAGGTGTGGATGCCACTACTGAGCCCTTAAGGTTCTATTGTGCTATGGTTCTTGTGGTTTATAGGCATTGTATCTCCATAGGACTGTTGGTTTATTCACCAGTTGGAAGCGTGCTTGGTGCCTGTAGTTAGAGTTTTCCTGCTTGGCCCACAGTCAGGACAAATCTCTCTCACCTGCCAGGCCCATAGATGCTCAGACCCAACCAAGTAAACACACAGAAACTTATATTGTTTACAAACTGTATGGCCATGGCAGGCTTCTTGTTATCTAGTTCTTATATCTTAAATTAACCCATTTCTATTAGTCTATAAGTTGCCATGTGGCTTGTGGCTTACCTTACATCTTCCTTGTCATGGTGGTGGCTGGCAACATCTCTCCCCTCAGCCTTCCTATTCCCAGAATTCTCTTCTCTCCTGTCCCGACTATACTTCCTGCCTGGCCACTGGCCAATCAGAATTTTATTTACAAACAGCGATATCCACAGCAGGTGCTTTTTGGTACTGTGAAAGTTAGTCCTCAGGAAAGAGGCAATAAGGCCAGTTCCAGCTTAGGGGTCGTTGGGCTCTGTGTCTGAAGTGTATGGTGTCTTCAGCAATAGGGACTTACCTTCCACCACTGAGGGGCAACCAAGGCCAATAACAATAGCCTGTAGTGTTTGGGGAATCTCTTGGACAACCATGACTAACAACTCAAAAGAGGGCTTCTCAGGCTTGATGCCAGCTTATCTTATCTTATCTCATGAATCTATTTACCTATCTATCTCTATTTATTTATTTTAATATCATTTATTTATTTAGGTTTGGAATCCCTTTTCCTGTTATTCAAAATGGATTTTCTCACATAATATATCCCGATTACAGTTTCCTTTCCCTCTCCTTCTTCCATTTCCTCTCCACCTTTCTTCCCATCCAGATCCATCCCATTTCTATCATTAGAAAACAAACAGGCTTCTAACGTATAATAATAAAATAAGATAAGATAAATAAAAAAACAAAACTAACACACCAGAATAGGACAAAACAAACAGAAGGAAAAGAACCCAGCCCAAGGAAAGGCAAAAGAAACAGAAATAGACAAAGAGACCCATTCTTTCAGACATTATGTAGAGAGAGACCTTGAAACACTGAGAGTTAAATGGGATATCTCCATCAAATCCCTCCCAGGGAACACTGCAAAGAGGAGATGGAAAGAGTATAAGAGTCAGAGGGGATGAAGGACACCAAGGAGACAAGGTCCCCCAGATCAATGGGATCAGCATACATATGAACTCACAAAGACTGAGGCAGCATGTACAAGGCCTGAACAGGGTCTACATAAGATAGGAGCCTAGAGCTGAAAGAAGTGGACACATGCCCCCATCCCTAAGTTAGAAGCTATTTCCAATTGATAACCATTTGCAAATAAAAGTTGGCTTTTTTTCCAAAGGAGTCTCACTGGGGAAACAAAGTACTCTTAAAGGTAGACTGCATGCAACAGAAAATGAACTCAGTGGCATCTTTGGAGGCTCCTTGTCTCATAATGTCATGTCAGCACTTTTTTACTTTTTAAAATTTTATCTTATTTTTAATTTCTATTATCATTTCATTTTATTTATTTATTTATTTATTTATTTATTTATTTTCTCTCCTTTTACTCTATAAATCCTTTAGGTATATATTATGGCTTTCAACTTACTGTTTTTATGGGATTCCTGAGTGTTCCAAGGTCTCTCACTCTCTGTAGATTGTCTGGCTGTGGGTCTCTGGTTCTGTTCCCACCTGCTGCAGAAAGAAGCTTCTTTGATGATAACTGAACAAGACACTGATCTATGAGTATACCTGAATGTCATTAAGAGTCCTTTTGCTATGTGCTCTTAGTAGAACACTAGTATTTGGTTTTACCCTAAGTACTTGGTTTATCCAGCCTCAGGCTCTTGGTCACCCAAGCAAGTGTCAGATATGGGTTCCATCTTGTTGAGTGGGCCTTAAGTCAAATCAGATATTGATTGATTACTCTCACAGCTTTTGTGCCACAATTGCACTAGTGTATCTTGAAGCAAGGACAACATTGTAGATCAAAGAGTTTGTAGCTGGAATGGTGTTTACATTTTTACTTTGCTAGCATGCAGGGTATCTTCATATACCAAAGACACTGAAAGGTGGGGATGGAGGCTCTGTTTAGGCACCAGCCTAACTTCTCAATGTTCAATGAGTTTTGTAAGTGCCATCTTCAGTAATGGGGTCTTGCTGTCAGTTTGTGGAGAGCAAACTATAGTGTTGGCAACAGCCTGGGTTGTTTAGGGATTCCTATGTGACTCTTTTGGCCATTAACTCAGTTAGATATAACCCTTTCCCAATACTGGAAGCTTCATTTGGTGACAAGAGATGTCCACTTGGAGCTCTGTTTCCCCCGTTATTTGGTGATTTCATTTAGATTGCCTTCATATATGAATATATTTTAGTAACTTTCTGCTGGGTTAGAATTCCATGCTGCCCTTCAAATGCCCCTTAAATATATGTCTCTTCATGTATTCACTCCCTCACTCCCCATCCACTCCCCCTCTACACTTGATCCTCTCATTCCATCCTCCCCCAATTCCATCTTTAACTGTCTATTCCATTTCCTTTCCAAAGAGCAGTCTATCTGCCCCCTCCCCCAGGCCTTTACTCTATACCTAGCTACTGAGGTTCCATGGATTACAGTTTGGTTATCATTGACTTAAGAGTTAATATCACATATAAGTGAACATAAACCATATTTGTCTTTCTGGCTCTGAGTTACCTCTTCCAGGATGATTGTTTTTTTTTTCTTCTAGTTCCATTCATTTACCTGTGCATTTCATGATTTCATTCTTTTTAACAGCTGAGTAATATTTTGTTGTGTGTATATATATACCATATTTTCTTCATTCATCTGTTGATGAACATATAGTCTGTTTCCAGTTTCTGGCTATCATGAACATGGTTGAGCATATGTCTCTGTGCTAAGATGAGGCATCCTTTGGGTACATGCTCAAGAGTGATATAGGTGGATCTTAGGTAGAGCGATTCCCATCTTCCAGAGGAACTGCCACACTGCTTTCCATAGTAGCTGTATAAGTTTGCACTGCCATCAGTAATGGATGAGTGTTCCTCTTGCTCCACATCCTTCTCAGCATGAGCTGTCACTTGTTTTGTTGATCTTAGCCATTGTGGCAGGTGTAAGATGAAATCTCAAAGTAGTTTTGATTTGCAGTTCCCTCATGACAGGGATGTTGAACATTACTTTAAGTGCTTCTCATCCATTTGAGTTTTCTCCTGTGTGAATTCTCTGTTTGGATCTGTATCACATTTAAAAAATTGGGTTATTTGTTTTGATCACATTTAAAAAATTGGGTTATTTGTTTTGATGACATCTGGTTTTTTTTTTGAGTTCTTTATATGTTTTGATATTAGACCTGTATCAGATGTGTGGTTGGTAAAAATCTTTTCCCATTCTGTAGGCTGCTACTATGTCCTATTAGCAGTGTCCTTTGCCATGCAGAAGCTTCTCAGTTTCATGAGGTCACCTTTATTAATTGTTGATCTTAGTTCTATTCAGAGAGTCTCCTGCCATGCCAGTGAGTTCAAGGCTATTCCTCTCTTTTTCTTCTTTCACATTCAGTTTATCTGGTTTTATGTTGAGATCTTTGATCCACTTGGACTTGAGCTTTGTGTTGGGTGATAAGTCTATTTGCATTCTTTTACATGTAGCCATCCAATTTGCCCCACACCATTTGTTGAAGATGCTGTCTTTTTTTTTTTCTTTTCTGGCCACTTTATCAAAAAACAAGGTGTCCATAGGTGTTTGGACTTATTTTGGGGTCTTCAATTCGATTCCCTTAATCAAAATGTATGTTTTTGTGTTAATACAGTATTGGTTTTATTAATAGAGTTCTGTAGTAAAATTTGAGGTGGAGGATGGTGATATTTCTAGCAGTTCTTTAATAAATTAATAATTCATGATTGTTTTAGCTATCCTGTTTTTTGTTTTTCTGTTTCCATATGAAGCTTAAAGTTGTCCTTTCAAGTTCTATGAAGAATTGTGCTGGAATTTTGATGGGGATTGCATTGAATCTGTAGATTGCTTTTGGTAAGATGGCCACTTAGGTTAATCCTACCTATCTATGAGCATGGGAGATCTTTCCATCTTCTGATATCTTCTTCTTTAAAAGAAAGAAATTATCTTTCTTCAATGTCTTAAAGTTTTTATCATACAAGTCTTTCACTTGCTTGGTTAGAGTTATTCCAAGATATTTTATATTTATTTGAGGCTATTGTGAAGGGTGTTATTTATCTGATTTCTTTCTCAAACTGTTTGTTGTTAGTATATAGGAAGGTTACTTATTTCTGTGAGTTAATTTTATATCCAGCAACTTTGTTGAAAGGGTTTATTAGCTGTAGGAGTTTCCTGGTGGAATGTTTTGGGTCACTTATGTATATTTAACTCCTTCCTTCCTTCTTTCTTTTTTTTCTTTCTTTTTTTGTGTTCCCTTGATCTCCTTCAGTTGACTTATTGCTCTAGCTAAGACTTCAGGTTCTATATCGAATAGGTATGGAGAGGGTTGCCAACCTTGACTTGTTCCTAATTTTAGTGGGATTGATTTAAATTTCTTTCCATTTAAGTTAATGTTGGCCATGGGCTTTCTCTAAACTGCCTTTATTATGTTTAGGATGTCCCTGTATTCTTAATCTCTCCAGGGGTGTTGGATTTTGTCAAAGGACTTTTCTGCATCTAATGAGATGATCATGGGGGTTTTTGTCTTTCAGATTATTTATATAGTGAATTAGATTTATCAATGTCTGTTTGTTGAACCATCCCTGCATCTCTGGGTTGAAAACTACTTGATCATGGTAGATCATCTTTTTGATGGGCTCTTGAATTCTGTTTGCAAGTGTTTTATTGAAAAGAAAATATCTATGTTCATAGGGTAATAGGTCTACAATTCTCTTTCTTTGTTGAGTCTTTATGTAGTTTGGAGATCAGAGTAACTATGGCCTTATAAAACAAATTGGGCAATAATATTCCTTCTTTTTGTTTCTATTTTATGGAATAATTTCAGGAATATTGGTTTAAACTCTTTTTTGAAAATCTGGTAGAATTCTGCACTAAAAACCATCTGGCCCAGGGACAGTTTTTTTGCTTAAGGTGCTTTTAGTTGCTGCTGCTGTTTCACTAGGTGTTATAGGTCTGTTCAAATTGCTTATTTAATCTGGTTTTTAAGTTTGGTAAGTGGTACCTATTGAGAAAATTATACATTTCTTTTAGATTTACCAGTTTGGTGGAGAACAGGATTTTAATGTGTGTCCTTATGAGTATCTGTATTTCCTTGATGTCTGTTGTTATGTCTCCTTATTCATCTCTAATTTTGTTAATGTGTTAACTGCCTTACAGTTAATTTGCATAAGGATTTGTCAGTATTACTGATTTTCTCAAAGAACTCTTTGTTTCATTGATTCTTTGAATTGTTTTTTGTTTGTTTCTGTTTTATTGATTTCACCACTGAGTTTGATTGTTTCTTGCCATCTACTCCTTTTGGGTGTGACATCTTTTTGTTCTATTGCTTTCAAGTGTGCTCTTAAGTTATTAGTGTTATGTCTCTCCATTTTTTTTATTTAGCACTTAGAGCTATGAACTTACCTCTTACAACTGCCCTCATTGTGTCCCACAAGTTTGGGGATGTTGTGCATTCTTTCTCATTAAATTCTGGAAAGTCTTTAATTTCAACATTGACCCATTTTTCATCCATAGTTGTTCAAGTTCCATGAGTTTGTAAGCTTTTTGTTGTTCCTGTTATTGTTGACTTCCAGCTTAATCCTGGGTGGTCAAATAGAACGCAGGGTGTTATTTCAATTTTCTTGTATCTGTTGGGACTTGTTTCGTATGGATTTTAGAGAAAGTTCCATGTGGTACTGAGAAGAAAGTATATTCTTTTGTGTTTGGATGAAATGTTCTGTAAATATTTGTTAGGTCCATTTGGTTTATAATGTCAATTAGCTCCAGCATTTCTCTGCTTAATTTGTGTCTGCATAACCTGTCTATTGGTGAGAATAGGGTATTGAAGTCACCCATTCTCAGTGTGTGGTGGTCAATATGTGATTTAAATTGTAGTTGTGTTTCTTTTAACAAAATCAGGTGCCTTTGTATTTGGGGCATAGATGTTCAATATTGAGATGTCCTCTTGGTGGATATTTCCTTTAATGAGTATGTAGTGTCCTTCCCTATCTCTTCTGATTAGTTTTGGTTTGAAGTTAATTTTGTCGGATATTAAAATGGCCACACTAGCTTGCTTTTTAGGTCTACTTGCTTGGAATATCTTTTTCCAACCCGTTACCTTGAGGTGATGTCTATTCTTGATGTTGAGGTGTGTTTCTTGGATTCAGCAGAAGGATGGTTCCTGTTTTTGAATCCATTCTATTAGTCTGTCTTTTTATTGGAGGAATTGAGATCATTGATGTTGAGAGATATCAATGAACAATGGTTGTTGATTCCTCTTATTTTGTTTTTATTGTTGTTGGTGGTGTGTGTGTGTGTGTGTGTGTGTGTGTGTGTGTGTGTGTGTGTGTGCACGCACGTGCACAAACATGCATGAATGTGCTCACTTCCCTTGTTTTTACTTTGCTGGTCTGAGACTATTTTCTGAGACTATTATTTATCTGAGACTATTGTCTTGGATGTAGTTAACTTCTTTAGGTTGGACTTTTATTTCTAATGCTTTCTGTAGGACAGGATTTGAACAGCTTAAATTTCATTTTTTTCATGGAATGCCTTATTTTCTCCATCTATTGTGATAGGAAGTTTTGCTTTAAATAATAGTCTGCGTGGACATCTGTGATCTCTTAGACTCTCTGCAGTACATTTATCCAGGCCCTTCTGGCTTTTAGAGTCTCCACTGAGAAGTCAGGTATAATTCTAATAGGTCTGCCTTTATAGGTGGCTTAGTCTTTCCCCCTTGTAGCTTTTAATATATTTTCTTTGTTCTGTACATTTAATGCTTTGATTATTATGTGCTGAGGGGACTTTCTTTTCTGGTACAGTCTATTTGGTGTTCTGTATGCTTCCATTACCTGAATAAACATGTCCTTCTTTAGGTTAGGGAAATTTTCTTCTATGATTTTGTTGAAACTATTTTCTGGGCCTTTGAGCTGGGATTCTTCTCCTTCCTCTATTCCTATCATTCTTAGATTTGGTCTTTTCATAGTGCCCCAGAATTCTTGGACATTTTGTGTCAGTAGTTTTTTTTTTTTTTTTTAGATTTAACATTTTCTTTGTCGGATATATCCATTTCTTCTATTGTACCTTCAACCCTTGAGATTCCTTCTTCCATCAGTTGTGTTCTGTTGGTGAAGCTTGCCTCTGGAGTTCCTGTTTGAATTTCTAAATTTTTCATTTCCAGAATTCCCTCACTTTTGGTTTCCTTCATTGATTCCATTTTCTTTTACAGATCTTGATCAGTTTTATTCATTTCCTTCCACTGTGTATTTTCCTGGATTTCTTTAAGGGGATTTGTTAATTTCCTCTTTAAGGACCTGCATTATCTTCATACAGGTGGTTTTAAGTTACTTTTCTTGTGTTTCAGCTATTTTGAAGTATTCAGGGCCTGCTGTGGTGGGGTTACTAGGTTCTAGTGGAGACATATTGTCCTGACTGTTATTGGTTGCTTTTATAATTGTGTCTAGGCATTGGGCTTGGGATGATTGTTATTCTAGGTGCTGATATATGTTCTTGTCTTTTTTGGGTAGATGTTTTTGCCCTTGATTTATGTTGATTTATGTTGCACTCTTAGGCGACAGAACTGGGGATAAGACTGGTAGCTTGGGTATGGATGGAGGAGCAGAGGGGGAATGAAGAGCTGAAGCTCCCCTACCTACTTCACTGACCTACTTGCTTCTCTGGCAGGCTTGGCTGGTGGGTTCCCGGGAATGCCTGCTTTGTTGGGGGCTGAGACAAAAGGATGAAGGGAGTAAGAGAAAGGTTGGAGGGAAAGATCTGTGTGACCCACTGGACATGGAGGCAAGGAGGAAGGGGGAACTGCAGCAGGACGTCTGCTTCAGAGCTGGGGATGAAGACTGGGGGATTAGTTTTGGAGGAGACAGGAGAGAAGTGAAGATCTGCAGTTGGCCTACCTGCTTCCCTGGTGGAAGTGGCCTGTGGGTTTGCAGAGAATGCCTAGTGGGGTTGTGGGCGGGGGTGAAGTGTTGGTGTTAGGGTTTTTGGTAGATGGCTTTTGGCTCTTGGAGGGAGCATTGTCAGCCCAGATAGGAAATTTTTATTTATATGTATATTTATACACAGAATTATATATACTGTAGGTATTTTATGCAGATAGTAATATGATTCCTAATCATTTTCAGACATCCTTGTGGTTATTTTACCCTCTGTTTGCTTCTGTATTTCTTCCCCTCATCAGATCCATTATTGTTATTATTATTATTATTATCCCTATTATTCCCCCCTTTATCGATCTTTCACCACAGAAGCCATCCCTTTTTACTTTCCTAGTTTCTGCAGTTACTCCAGGATATGTTTCATGTATGTGAGTTTCTTGTCTGCATATGTATCTGTGTGCTGCACACTTGAAGTGCCCACAGATACCAGAAGAGGGCATCAGGTCCCCTGGAACTGGTTACAGATGGTAGCCACCAAGTGCATTCTGGAAATCCATCCCAGGTCCTCTGGGAGAGGAGCCCCAACCACTGTACCATCTCTCCAGCCCTGTGCAGCTCAGCACTGAAGACTCATACTGCTCTGAGAAGTCCAATAGTGTTTTAGTAGGAGTGTTCGTCTATCATTTCCCAAGTATCTATTCACAAGAGCCTCTACGTCCTCTTCTCCCATTGCTGGTTATCTGTTATCATCTGGTAATCAGACTTTTGTAAACTAACACACTAGTTGTGTACTTTCTCCTGCTTTCTAAGCATGCTGCCAACTTGGGTGAGGTTTTTCATTCAACCTTAATACCCTCTTCTTTTCTTCACAGTGCAATTAGCTATTTCACTGGGGTCTGTCACTCAGTTTGCCAGTGGCCTACCAGCAGGCTATTGCTCCTGTTGTTTTGTCCATTTGGAGACCCTTAATTTTAGGCACAGTTTATGTTACAAATCCTTACAAATCCTATGTGAAGCCACCGGTCTGTCCCTCCTCCAACTGCATAGACGGTTTCCTGTATGTCTAAGATTAAAGTCTAATGTTCTAGCTGGGATTGGTCACATGTGACTTTAATTCCAGCACTCTGAAGGCAAAGGCAGATAGATCACTATGAGTTTGAGGCCAGCCTGGTCTACATAGATCCAGACCAGCCAGAGCTACATAGTAAAACCTTGTCTCAAAAAGAAAAAAAGCCTCATGTTGGCCCAGGCATAATTAGACATTCCTACAAGGCATCATGGTCATTTCCCATCAAGTGGACTACTTCATAGTTTCTTTCAAGGATATAAGTTAAATAAACAACTTTTCTTTGTGCCTGTGTGTGTGTGTGTATGTATTGGGCAGGCACACATGTGTATGTATGCATGTATGTGGAAGTGAGGAAAACTTCCAATGCTGTCATGCACTTTGAAATGGTTTCTTACTAGCATGGAGCTTACCAAGTATGTAGGCTAGCTAGCCAGCAAGCCCCATGAAATCACCTGTTTCTGTCACACTAGCATGGGGATTACGAGTGGGCATCATCATGCTCAGATTTGCTTTTCTTTGGGGTACTGGGAATTGAACTCAGGTCCCTATGTTTAAGCTATCTTCTCAGTCCTGAAATAGTAGCTTTTGTCAAATGGCCCCTTGCACTGAATGCAGCCTTTTTAACTAAGTGCAGAGCAGTTCTTCTCTGAGACGTGTCCTCTGTATCCATCCCCAATAAATGCCTTTCTACTTGGGGATAGATAGCATGAGTGTTGTGGTCTTATTATGTTTTCTAATTCAGTCAGAATTTCTAATTCAGTCAGGAGATGACTGTTTTGATGTTCATCATGGCTCAGTGCTTGAGAAACACTTTAATTGCCCCAAAGCAGTCATACCATAGGTGTAAATGAAGGTATTAAGCCTTCAGTCTCTCTCCATTAAAAGATGAGCCTTGAAGATAAAGCTGACATTATCTTTTCCATGTCCTCAAAGTTATGTAACTTACCCCACTTCCTTTGCTAACTGAAAAACTACCATTGGTTTGCAAGTCACTCTCTGAGTAAAAAAAAAAAAAAAAATCAATAGTCTGAAAAAATGGTTATTCTTTCTTTCAGCAGTAATAGGAAGGCTATATTAGGTATTTGTTTCTGTTTATTTCACATTTTTGAGCAGGTCAGGCCTTTGTTTATTATTTGATTTTTTTTTGAGACAGTGTCTCGCTGTGTAGCCTAGAACTTGTTATGTAGTCTGAACTGGCCTCAAACTCTGTACCGCCATACCTAACCTATTATTTACTTTTTATTAAGTAGATTTTCTTTTTGAAAGCATTACATGCACTTGGTAAAACCACAACTAAAACAGCAAAGCCAAGTGTATTAAACGTTGTCCTCTCACTTTAGACTCCCAGCTTCCCGTTTTCAGCACTACATCTCTATAGGTAACTAATTTTACCTGCTTCTTCTAAATCTAACCAGAATCATTCTAAAAGTATCCATGAACATGCATCCAATGCACATTGCATGTGCCATGTTTATTTAGTTGACCCAATATATTAGGAAAACTTCCATACCTACATATATAGTTTTACTTTATTCCTTTTGTGGCTAAACAGCACTTCATTGAATAATACTGCACTGCACTTTATTTAACTAGTGCTGTGTTGTTTTTGTTTGTATCACAGAGCACAACAGTTCAGAAAGCAAGAGACATTTATTTGTGCTTCTGCAAAAAAGTATTCATTGAAATTATTAAGGTCATTTTTATCAGTGTTGCCAAAGAGGCAGTGATTATTAGCCTCCTTTGTCAACAGAATATGAAAATGCTGTCAGTTTAACCTTTGTCATTTATGCTACTCTGCTCAATTGAGAATGAAATCTCATTTTCATTTGCATATTTCTAATTAGGAAGATAAGCTCTGCATATGTTTTAAGTCTTTTGCACAGCATTATAAGTGATATTGCACGTTCATTTCTCACTTATTCCATAGAATTTTTGTTCTTTTTCTAGTTTATAAAATTTAAATATTAATATAATCTGTTATATAGTTTCCAACACAAATGAAGTCATTCATCTAGGGTTTTTTCCTATACAACATCCCTGATTGCTCTTTTTCTGGCTTAAATGTTTGATTCATCTGGAAATAAATGATTGTTAAAAAATAATATCATTGAACTTGCTTAGAGTTCCAAAAGAATGAGGTCAAAGTATCCTTTATGCACCACCTTCCTGTGAATCCCTTACCTGTGTGAGATTTGGCATTTTTTCAGCTGCCTCTATATGGAGAAAACACCACACAATTCTATACCTGGAAGATTGAGGGTACTGGGAAGAGAGGAATGTTTTGTAAACCCTTTGGGAAACTCTGACTATGGTACCGACCCTGCCATAGCTTGAATGGTTAGAAATGGACATTAACCTACACCATTTTGAGGGCATGGAATTTATAATCAGGTGGGAAAACATCAGAATACCATGCTTAATTACTTGTAAATATTTACAAAATATCCCTACATCTCAGTGACTTAGAAGCATTTATTTTTCCTACCTAACAGGTGAGTCTGAGTGGATGTACATTGGTTCCATGTGTTTCTTGGTTCCCCTTACACTACTCTTACCTGTATTGTGGTCTTCTCATGGCAAGTACAGAAACTTTAGAGGACAAACAAAACCACAGCACCATATTGAAGTCACCAAGGGCAGGTTGAAGGGACTTCCAAGTTGCCTCTGACTATCTAAGATAAAACATGGCATCAGCACGGCACTCCTAAAGTTTATGCACCTCAGAACCTGACAACACTGTAAAGCAGTACTATCAAATGCTACACAACAATTTAGCCCTGTTTCCTTCCATGCTGATGGATCTTGGCATCTCCAGTAGAAGCTTACAATACCAAATTCTTTTCTAGCCTCCCCTTTTACCTCTGTAGGTAGTCATATCACACAGGTCTGGACAATGAAGTGGTAATTCTGCTGGGTGTCCTTGGGAATTTCCTTGTTTTATTTGTGCAATACAGTTTCTCAGTTCTTCAGTATTCTGATCTACAAATTGGAACTGTTCACAAAGCCGTTGTATTCATCAAATTTTGCTTCCTAACAATCGATGGTTTATAATAAAAAGACTGACCTTTTTGTTAGTAGGTTTATGGATCATCTGGTATATAGCTCTTCTTCAGGTATGGGGCTAGGAGTAGGGTTCAGCTAAACCCCATGTGTTTCATAGAATAGAAGTTATGCAGGCCATTTTCAAATTTCTATTCATGACACTAACATACCTTTGATCAAAGCAATCCATGTGATCAAGACCATCATTAGCAAAGAGATACAGCTACAATGGGCCACTGATATTATTTATGACAGAGAACATGAAATTCTAGCAAAGTAGAATGGACACCAAATAATTATCCAAAGTTGTACCCTTTCCAGCTGTGTGAATATAAAAAGTCTCTGGCTTCTCCAAACTTTAATAACATCAAGATTGAGCCTTTTTGGGGGGAGTTGGTGTGAACATTAATCATGCCACCATCTGCTTTCAGAGACCCTTACAAAAGGTTGCTCTTCACCCTCACTAAAGCATGATTGCTTACTAAATAAGTTCTTTCAAGAAGTCAGGGATGCGATTTAATGCTGACATTTCACGAGGTTGATGAGTGTATAAAAATAGCCCAGCCAATAGCTTTCTGAGAAAAGAGACAGTTTGTTCACTAAGCGAGTAATGATTGAGTACCTGAAATCATTAAGTTTTTACGTTTCAGTAATCTATAACCCCTTTCCTGTTGTTGTTTTCACTGCATTTTAGGGTTGATTTGGGCTGTTTTAGAGGCTCCCTCTGGTGGAGTAAAACAGCATTTTGTTCTCAAGAGCTAAAGATACCTTCCTTTAATTGAAAACAAATGGTAATAAACAATTTGCTGCATCTCTAGCCTAGTTTTTAATATAGTGTTTCTGGTAGTGTGTCCCAAATTTACCTGTCACAGAGGCATATACATATTGGTGCTAGTTACTTTTTCAAAATAGAGCCTTACAAAAGAAACTGATTTTTAAAATAATTTTCAAGAAATGTGAATTGTTAATGATAAGCAGGCCCCTGTTTCCTGTGAGTAATGAATGCCCTTATTATTTCAGTTCTAACATTTTCGGTTTTAGAACACCTGGGAGTACTATGGTAAGCCTGTGACAGATCTATTTAGAGGTGCTTGCTAAGAGGAAATTATCCTGAGTCACCACGTTTGTTATGTTTTGTTGGTAGACTATAATTTTCCATAGGAAAAAAGGGAGCATGGATGCAAAGTCAACCTTTCCCCTGCTAGGAGGAGCTGCCACTTTTTGGGGACACACAGGTTCTTTTTGTTTTTTAGCTTTCTGTTTTATTTATTCTTTGTGTCTTTCCCATCATGCATCTCTATCCCAGTCATCATTCATTGCCCCGTCCCTTTGTATCCACCCTCTGCCCTTGAAACCCACCCCAATAAAATAAAATAAAATTTAAGAGAAAAAAAAAGGAAAATCAGTCTTGTCATGGAAGCTGTAGTGTGACAGTGAGTCATGCATGCATCCTTTTGTCCATACATCTTTACATGCAAGTGTTCATTGCAAAGAGTCATTGGTCTGGTTCGAGGCCTTTAGTTTCTGCTACACTTTTGATGCTGGACCCTCACTGGAACTCCTTGGTTATCCTGTTGTTGCCCTGTATTATGGAGATCTTGCAGCTTTGGGTCTGCTGGACCAGTTCCTTCACATGCTTCAGCAGATCACAGATGGGGTGGATGTTGGGACGGGCCAACTCATAGCCCTGGTTCTGGTCCTGGGTAGTTGCAGGGTTGGTCAATCTGCTAGCTCTCCCTTGTCCTTACCACCAGGGTGAGCTCTCCAACAGTGCCCTATTGCCCTGGCTAGTTTACCCCTTGTACTGATGAGCAAGGGGCGGGGCCAGATTTCTCCTGCTTTCACATCCTCAGGGGCGGTTCTCCCACACCCACACCTTCAGTGCCAGTTCTACTGTATTGCCCAGGCATGGAATGGGGGCCACTCTCCCAAGTGCCGCAGCTGATGAGGGGCAGGGACAGCTCTCTCATCTGTCTCAGGTGTTGATGGGCAGGGGTAGAGTGGGGGAGGGCCACCACATGACAGATGAGTAATGGGGACAGCTCTCCCATGCCCACAACTTCGGGGCTGGCTCACCCACACCTCCACCAATGGGGCTGGCTGACACATACATTCTTAAGGATATCAAAAGGAAATGTCTTACTTTTTTTTTTAAATGAAGTTTTTCATTGCCTAACTTTTATGGTGTTTCACTTCATTTCTGCCTTGGCAACATGCCATGTATGTGTTGTTATCTTTTCTTACTACTGTACTCTGTTGGGATTACTTTTTTGCATTTAAAGGACTTGGTAGGGCATTCAGTGAGTTCTGAATTAGCTAATTCAAAGAGGCTCCTATACAGTGAGTAGAGAATAATTTCATAGTAATATTGACTCTCGTGTTTTATGAATACTTATAGCATGTGACTTTCTGTCATAGCCCAGTTACAGATTTGAAAGTCAAAAAATGGTCTGAACATGCCCCACTGGCATTATCTGTGGACTTGTAAGAGACATACAATCTCATGCTACACTCTGGTCCTGCTGATCTGAAGGTTGAGATTAATGAGATTGCTAGGGAACTGGTGTATACTTTACAATTTGCATAGCCCTGATTTGGAGGAAGGGGAAGATATGGCTGCCAACAGTGAGGCATATGAGATAGTGCTGGCTTACCAGACTCCACTGTAGTCAGGAACCTTACTTTGCATTCCACTAAAGCCTATGACTAAGACCCACCGGCTCAGAGCCAGTTTTCCCATTAGCTTTATAACACTGGGAATTGTGCCCGCAACCCCTGCCCTGAAATCAGAGGTGATGATCCTTGTTGACTGGTGCACACTGACTTTGACTTTGTGGACTCTGACTTCCTGCACCTACCTGTCTACCTCTCCATTGACTTGACTGATTTGTCTGACTTCCCTAGTACACTGAACTTACTGGCCCAAAGTCTGAATTTTGAACCTTACCAGTTGGGAAGTAGCCTGGCTTCATCAGTGACACACCTCACTGTTGAACCAGTGTGAGAACAGCCTGAATTATTAGCAATGAAAAGTGTAGAGGCATCATGATTTTTAAACTCTGAAGCAATAGAAAGTCATCCAAAAGTAACTTACTTTTAAAAGTGGAAGCACCAATATGGGCTAAATACTGTATTTTTCTTAATAATATATTCTGGAAGAACAACACATCACTGCTGGGATGTATCTTCCCACCACGCATGCACGAGCTGAATTTTATCTTGAGGAACATTCAAATTAGGTGATATCTTATTAAATAAGTGGCCCATACTCTTTTTAAAGGGCTTGAGATTTCTTCCACATTAATGAAGTGTAAAGGGATATGAAATTTAAATACAATGTGTGGCCAATTCTGGATTGGCTCCTGCATCAATCAGTAAATGAGGTAGCTTTAGGAGACATTGTTGGAATTATCAGAAAATTTTAAATTAAAAAATTTAAAGCTAGGCTGTATTGGTGTTATCAGTGTTAAATTTTCCAACTTTGATAATTATATTGTAGTTAAATGGGAAAATGTCTGTGATTATATGATGTGTACACTGAAGTATTTCTAGACAAAGAGGTATTATATACACAATTTATCCTCTATAATGCCTCCTTATCCCAAATAGAATGTAAAAGCAAATATGTCAAAATATTAATAAGAAATAAATAACCATGGGTAAATGATACATGGGAATTTTCCCCACAAAGTCTGGTGGAATAGTCAGCTGGCAAATGCATGACTATTTTGTAGATGTCTGATGTCTGTTCTTCTTACAGGTTTTTAGGAATATGAATTGAAATAAGAATAAAACAACATGAGAACTAAACCGAAACATTGCTATGTTTGGTGAACAAATATGCAAAGACCTCACCTCCATATCACACCCACCTTTTTTTATACTTAAAGGTGTATAGAGTAAATAAAAAGTTTAAACATACCAAGATACTGGTAATTTTCTTTCAACACAATCTTATTTGTAGGTGGGATTTTCCTGTTCTGCGGCTGCTCTCAAATAGATATTCTAAGGCTTATATTAATTACAAATGTTTGGCCAATAGCTCTGGCTTGTTAATCATTAGTTTTTACAACTTAACCCATTTCTATTAATCTATATGCTGTCCTGAGGTTTGTGGCTTTTACCTCTGTCCCATTTTGTGTGTCTGATTCGTTCTCCATCTGGATGGTGATTCCTCTGACTTCACCCTTCCTCATCCCATCATTCTGTTTGACTTTCCCACCTAACTATATCCTGTTCGGCTATTGGCTAGTCAACTTGTTTATTAAACCAATGATAGTGACATATATTCACACAGTATACAAAAAGGATTATTCCATAGCACTTATTGACATTTTGGATCTGACAGTGCTTGTTTGACATGCATGAAGTCTTGAGTTTGATCCTTGACACCAGAAATAGTGGCAGGCCCCTGAAATACTAGTATTCAAGAAGGTAGAGGTAGGAGGAGAAGAAGTTCGAGCTCATCCTGGGCTACATAGTAAGTTTAAGGCTAGCTTGGCCTTGATGAGACCCTGTCTCAGAAGAAAAAGAAAAAAAATCCCACAATCTTATTTATATACAGATGTTAGATAGATTTTAATTTCTTTTTTGACGGTTTGACATTATATTCTTTTCCATGGCATTTTCTCACTTAGTAGAGTGCTATGACTCTCAGTTGAAAATTAGCATTAATCTGGAATAATTTCTGGAAATACCCCTCATGATTTTGAGTGCCTTTGATTGAAGTTGATTTAGAAACTGTCACACCAGACATAGAAGGATGCTGGGAAGCCCTTCAGTTCCACAGCTTAATCTGTTAAAAAATTTTATTATATATATTTTTAGTGTGTGTGTGTATGTGTGTGTGTGTGTGTGTGTGCGTGTGTGTGTGTGTGTGTGTGTGTGAGAGAGAGAGAGAGAGAGAGAGAGAGAGAGAGAGAGAGAGAGGTGTGGGGCAGGCAGAGAGGGAGGGATGGCAGGCATGTGCATGAGCATGTATGCACAGGAGTGCCACAGTGCATTGTGGAAATCAGGGGACAGCTTGCTAGAGTCAGTTCTCTCCTTCAGTCATGTGTATCCTGGGTATTGAGATGAGGTCATCAGGTTGGCATCTGGCATCGGCATCTTTATCCACTGAGCCATCTCTCTGCTTCCTACCACTCCCTCTTTTTAAAGGTAAAGACAGACTGTAGTTGGTTAGTTGGTGAATTAAAACATTCTCTGTTTGAAACAGATCAAAATTTCATGGAAATACTATTTATCTTCATATATTGAAATAATTATCATTAGATATTTCTGAAATAACAGCGTATTTAGAGAAAGCTATGCATCCTTTATGCGTGCTTCCTATAATCCTATGTTACTTTGGGAGAAAAGGTATTTGTATACTGCTTAGCTAGACTAGAAGCTGAGAACTAGGCCTTGACCAATACCTGCACTACAGCTTTGGAAATGCAATGCAAATCATAGTAGAAGCACCTTAAATTCAGTAGGTAGTGGCCTACTATGCTGTGAAAAGCAATACAATTTACAAAAAAGAATTAAATATGCCTTTCATCACTTGTGTTCAGATGTGATCATGAATAGCTAACAAATTTTCCAGATAATATGGATTTCTAGATTTCAGTGTGGTCATAGGCACCTTGTTACCTACCAGACCCCATTTTCCGTTGCCTTACTGAGAACCAAAGTCTTAAATGGCATGGTAATGCTCTCTGATAATTACCTGATTTTCTAATCTTTAATCTTCATCATAGGTGGCCATGTTAAGCAAAACTCCTAGTGTCATGCCAGTGAACGTATATATGGTTTGTTCTGCCCTTCTGTATTTCGTTCTACCTTGGATAGATACGCAGTGTTTGCAGTTGTAGCAGTCACTTTGTGCCTATGAGTCCAAATGAAAGAATAAATAGAGAGAGAGTTGCATCATCCTGGCTCTGATACCACAAGTCATTGAATAATATCAGCAGTTGGCTGCTTTAGACTTATGTAAGAAAAATGATCTGTTATGTGATTGAGCCATTACATGTTAGATTTTTTTCATTTTCTCCTTTTTTGTTCATGTGTGTGTGTGTGTGACATGCAAATGTGTACTATGGTGTGATGGGAAATCAGCTTCAAAGAAGTCGAGAAAACAGGCTTGCATCAAGGGCAAAGGAGAGACAAAGACTGGTACCACCAAGAGAGAGCTCTGCCTTCAGCAATTCTCCAGGTCTGAGTAAGATTCCTTCTTACACCTGACTGCCCTTGGTTTCCTTCCAGCTAGCAGGGCGGGCCTGGGGTGGTTACAAGGTTACACCCTATGAGAGCCAGTAGGACAAAAGAAGTGAAATCCTGCCTCCATGTGCTGGTCACTAAGCCTTGGCTCATGCTACAGTAGCTCAGAGGTGATTTTTCTCCCCCACCCTTTTTAAAAAAATATAATTCGTCTACTTAGAGGGGAGCATGGCTTTTGCTATCTCACACAAGGTGTAGGAAGGCTTCTTCTTCAGGGTATCTGGTGAAGGTGCTCAATAGCCAAAGGACTTTATGTATTAAATAAAAAATGCATTTGTCAGATAAAATGTATTAAGAGACAGCCAAACTATTTGCAGTACTGTTTGATGGATATACTGCCCAATAGAGTGACCTATTTTTACTTATTTAAAATTGAGGGGGCTGGAGAGATGGCTCAGAGGTTAAGAGCACTGACTGCTTTTCCAGAGGTCCTGAGTTCAATTCCCAGCAACCACATGGTGGCTCACAACCATCTGTAATAAGATCTGGTGCCCTCTTCTATATACATAATAAATAAATAAATCTTTAAAAAAATTGAGGAACAATTTACGTATAACAAAATATATTAAAGAAAAAATTTAAAGATGTAACTCAGTGATTTAACCACATAATTCATATATAGGCTATCTATATTGAAGTACAGAATATTTATTTAGGAGGCAGAGGCAGGTGGATCTTTGAGTTCAAGGCCATCATGCTCTACAAAGCAACTACCAGGACAGCCAGGGCTACATAGAGAAACTCTGTCTTGAAAAATCAAAACAAACAAACAAACAGAAACACAGAGTATTTCTACTAATCCAGAAAGGGCCTTTATCCCAATAACTGTAATTAATGTATCTTCTCCCTCACTACACACAAACAGACACAAAAAGGAAAGCAGTTTTCTGATCTCTATCCCTATACTTCAGGTTTGAACTTTCTATGAATGGAACACTCTGAGTATGGCTTCTTTTGCTCAACATGTTCATAGGACCCGCTAATATATGGCTATGCCACAATTTATTCATCCTTTATTCTACTGATGGATAGTGAAGTTTCTAGGTTGTAATTATTATAAGTAAAGCTTCTTTGGATCATTTACATTTTTGGTGCTGGGGATTAAATTCAGGGTCTCACACATGCTAGGTAATTGTTCTGCTACTATTAATATTCTCGTATCAGTGAACTTAAGTATTTATTTCTTGTGTACACCAATGTACTATAGTAGAAGTCTGAATTATAAATATTGTATTATATATAATATATGTGCAAATGCACTTAAGCAAGTCATGTATCTAGGCAAATTTTGCCTGTTATTTCTAATAAATTGGGAAAGTTAATTTGTAAGTACCTTCCTTTAACTGTGTTCACTTTTAGTGGGCCTGTACTTTTACATATTCAGCATGAGGCTCCCCTCTGCATTATCATGGAGTGGTATGTGTTTATAAGGTAGCAAACAACCAGGGTCAGTAGTATTTTTGCAGGACAGCTAATGAAGCATATTTATCCAGAGGGTACCTAGCATTAAGCCTATTATCAAGAGTCTAGTCTGGGACCAGGTTTAAATCCCATCAAGCTGTGTGAACCATGTAATACTAACGTGTGTTTCTTGTTGCAACCACCTGTGTTATTTGCAATAATAAATAGCACTACATTTGCAATGCAAAGCCCTGGGAAGCAGTGTATGTGGCTCCAGCATCATACGTGGATTTTTTTTTTTTTTCCGAGACAGGGTTTCTCTGTGTAGCTTTGTGCCTTTCCTGGAACTCACTTAAGCCCAGGCTGGCTTTGAACTCATAGAGATCAGCCTGCCTTTGCCTCCTGAGTGCGGGATTAAAGGCATGTGCCACCACTGCCCGGCACAAGTGGATTTTTGAGAGGTGTTTGATCCTACCATTATGTCAAAGAATACATTTTAAGGAACTTGGGTTGGTCCCTGTGGCCTCCACTTTTCAAAAAGGTTCCCATGAAATACGCATTGTAGCAATTGGCCACTTTTCACCTATGTGCATATTTACAATTCTATAGTCTTAGTTGACCACTGGTGGCTTAATGAATTTCTTTTCCTGTTAAACTTTCCTTGAACAACATAAGATGAGACACTTTGTATACTTACTGATGCCTTTTTTTTTTTTTTTAAATATAGCCCTGTTGAAACAATAATTCTTTATGGAGACTGGCAAAATAAGACATGTTAGGGGAATAGAATATGGAGCAGGATATGAGTTTATTCAGGCTCTCCACTAGATCTGCACGGTAGCAAGATTTCTCTTTCTTTTTGTTCATTGTTTTCTTAGTGAGCCATACTAGGGCTCCATAAATATTTGCACAATAAGCCTTTGTCTAAGACAAGGACTTTCAGTTACAAAGGTGTCCTTAGCACTAGCTAGACTTCCTTACTCTCACCTTTCCAAGGACCAGACGCCTGCTGTGCTTCCTTTATTCAAACCCCAATCTAAGGATTCCTCTTGGAGAAATTTCTCACTCTTAAGTATTTATTTACTCTTCTCTCCTCTTCAGTCATAGAGCCAGCTGCTCCTGAAGTTTTCTATTCCCCTTTCCTCCTAATAGACATAAAATTAAAACTGAAACCTGCCTCAGAAATGTTTCTGTTCATTATGGCTAAGGGCTACCTGGCCAACCCTCTACTTCCATCAGGAAGTGGTGATCGTCATTCTCAGGTCACCTCAAATTCCCTTTTTCAATATTTCAATTATATAGAAAATAATTATATCTAACTGTTACAATTTGGCTTTCTTAAAGAGCCCTGTGTAAAACATTTTTCTTCAAAGAAATCAGAACTAAAAAGGAACCAGAATCATTTTATTAGCTGCTAAGCCAAAAAGGCACCTTCAAGGCAAAACTTTTTTTATTATTATATTTGTGTTTTAATTTTACACATCAGCCATGGGTTCCCCTGTCCTCCCCCCTTCTGCCCCCGCCCCCACCTTCCCCCCATCCCCTCCCCTCCATTCCCATCTCCTCCTGGGCCAAGACTCCCCTGGGGGATTTAATTCAACCTGGTGGATTCAGTACAGACAACTCCAGTCCCCTCCTTCCAGGCTGAGCAAAGTGTCCCTGTGTAAGCCCAAGGTTCCAAACAGCCAGCTCATGCACCAAGGACAGGTCCTGGTCCCACAGCTTGGATGCCTCCCAAACAGTTCAAGCAATTCAATTGTCTCACTTATCCAGAGGGTCTGATCCAGTTGGGGGCTCCACAGACTTTGGTTCATAATTCATGTGCTTCCATTCGTTTGGCTATTTGTCCCTGTGCCTCTCCAATCTTGGTTTCAACAATTCACACTCTTACAGTCCCTCCTCTTTCTCGACAATTGGACACCTGGAGCTCCACCTGGGGCCTGGCTGAGGATCTCTGCATCCATTTCCATCAGTTATTGGATGAGAGTTCCAGCACGACTGTTAGGGTGTTTGGCCATCTGATCACCAGACTAGGTCAGATCAGGCTTTCTCTCGACCATTGCCAGCAGTCTACAGAGGATGTATCATTGTGGATTTCTGTGGGACCTCTCCAGCACTCTGCCTATTCCACCTTACACCTGTTAGAATGGCTAAGATCAAAAACACAGAAGACAGCTTATGCTGGAGAGCATGTGGAGCAAGGGGAACTCTCCTCCACTGCTGGTGGGAATGCAAGCTTTTACAGCCACTTTGGAAATCAATATGGCACTTCCTTAGAAAATTGGGAATCCATCTCCCCCAAGACCCAGCTATACCACTCTTGGGCATATACCCAAGGAATGCTCAATCATACCACAAGGGCATTTGCTCAGCTATGTTTATATCAGCATTGTTTGTAATAGCCAGAACCTGGAAACAACCTAGATGCCCTTCAACTGAAGAATGGATGAAGAAAATATGGTACATATACACAATGGAGTACTACTCAGCAGAGAAAAACAATGACATCATGAGGTTTGCAGGCAAATGGATGGATCTAGAAAAAAAATCATCCTGAGTGAGGTAACCCAGACTCAGAAGGACAAACATGGTATGTACTCACTCATAGGAGGATATTAGATGTAAAACAAAGATGACTAGACTGCTACACAACTCCAGGGAGGCTACCTAGAAAACGGGACCCTAGGAAAGACATAGGGATCACCCAATGACAGAGAAATAGATGAGATCTACATGAACAACCTGGACGACAGTGGGAGTAATGAAGGGCAAGGTTTGAGGGAAAGAAAGCTTAGGGGAGCAGGAGATCCCATCTGGATCAAGAACAGAAAGGGAGAACAAAGAATAACAGACCATGATAAATGATGACCACATGAGAACAAGGCAAAACTTCAACGTATCCTTTCTATTTGTTTACTAAAACTTCATGATAAAAGTTCTGAGCATGCCCAGATGGGTCCCTATCCACCATTTTTATGATGTAAGCTAAGAAGATCTACAAGTGTTCTTATCCACCATTGAACCTTTCAAACATGTCATCTATGACTTTGAGGTAAATATACACTAAAATATGACTGCTAGTTTTCCTTCTTCAACTATGACCTTAAACTAAGCATGCTCAAAAATACAATTCTTAACTGAATATACTCAGAAGGGTGCCTGCACTTGAAGTACTTTCCTGTATGAATTATAGCCTCCCTGAATAAAATCCTTATACTTCCATTGCTCAAAGGTATCACTTTAGAAATAACTCTCCTTATATGCTGTATGTAATAGATCATTCTCCATCTTTCAAAATGTTCTTTGCTCTGTTTACTTTGGCTTTACACTCATCAAGATAGAAATCTGTTACATTTGGTAATTCCTTTTTCTTTTAAACATATTGGAGAATATGACAATACAACAAAATTGCTTTGAACTTGGACTAAGAGGATGGTTTCTCTTTAATACCTTACTTAGGTATTGTTATAACCAACAAAGACCAAAGAGAAGTTGATAGAACAGCCACAGCATTTTACAGTTAATGGCAATGAAGTCAGAAAGATTAATTTGAGGGTAACATAATGACTAAGTCTGGAGTTCCAATTTTCCAACCATGGCTACCCTCTTCCATCCTCCGTTCCTGTCTAATAGCTTTAGATTTGTATATGCAGAAGTTACCATTCATGACCAAGCCAGCTCTGTATCTCACTGCTTACCTTATTCAGGAGAAGCATATTTGTTAAAATGTATTTTAAAGTAATATGGCAGTGTTTTTCAACCTTCCTAATGCTGCAACCCTTCAATACAGTTCCTCATGTTGTGGTAATCCCCAACCATAAAATTATTTTCGTTGCTACTTCCTAACTGTAACTTTGCTACTGTTATGAATTGTAATGTAAATGTCTGATATGCAGGAGATCTGAAATGTGACCCCCAAAGGAGTCACGCCCCAACCACTGTAATAGGAGAAAGGAATAAAGATCTGAACAGTTTAAAAGACTCTTCAATTTCCTTCCCTGATTTCCAATCTTATGACAAAAGCAACTCTTTTAGCTACTCCTGTGGAAAGCCTCTAGGAGAAAGAATAGCTTTTAAATGCTGCAAATTGTTCAAGTATTTTTTTCATCAAGAGTCATTTTCATGAATAGTTTTCAAAGGTGTCAAGAGTAGGTAATACATAATACAGTCGCTTCAGTTGAGAGGACAGCCAAGTACTCAAAGAGGAGATAATTTGCTCTAGAGCACTTGTTGTTCAGGCTCCCATGGGCTTCCTCAGTCTTCCCAAGATAGCCTTGGGGACTTGAAGAGCAGCTGTCTTGATGACACATTGGAGGGGTTATCTAGGACAGTGGCAGCAAATATGACAGTTTATTTCCTATTCTTTGTCCCTGAGCTCTAGGGTAGCACTTAATGAGAAAAGTTCATCACAAGAACAGACAGAACTGAACATAGTATTTGAATTTGCCTACTCAGGCCATTGGCCCCACATTAAAGAGCTCCAGCAGTATAGCATTTTGCAGAAAGAGATACACATGGGCAAAATTGCTTTACATAGAGATGAATGCTTACAGTGTTGTTAGATTGGCAGTTGGCTACCCAGTTGATGAGGTTGTAAATAACTCTATGAAGAGTGACTTTTCAAAAGAGATTAAATCTCTCTCATAACAAGAGTCTACAGATGGTGCTCTTGGTTGTGCTAACCAAGCTTTAATGATGTACACAAGCACCCCCCTCCCGATTTTCCTTTATCCCTCATAATTTTATTTGGTATTGGCTTTTCACCCACACACTGCTTGCCACATAATGCAAAATACATAACTCTGCACCGACCTTGTCTGTCACTCAAAATAACAACACCAAAATGAAAGTCATAACAGCCAACTCACCATCTATTTTATTTTTATCTATTATGAAGAAAAAAAGTGTAAAAGAAATTCTTGCAGATTTCCACATTGATCAATCATAGACATACAGAATACTGTGTTTCTTTCAAGGAACAATGGGATTGTCATGTTTGGATAAGGCTATGCACCATCACTTGAGGCTGAACACAACTGTCATTCTTACAAAACTGAAATTTGTTTATTAAGGGATAAGATGTGAATGAATGTTGAGCAGGGAGCCAATAGAGGAAGTCACAAATACAGACCAGAATTGGCCTTTCCAGACAGGAAAGGATTCTTCTGTTTATATAATTATAAACAACCATGCATTTCTGTATTTTTAATCTCTTAGTGCAATGTCATGTGCTCATCATCTGATGACGCTTTAAATTACCTGAAGTCCTAATTTTCCACCCACAGTCACCTCTTCCTTCATCCTCTTCTCCTGTTCAGTAGCTTTCACTTTGACAACTTGCAAGAGTCAGTTCTTTACTTCTACTATGTGGGCTCCCAGGATGAAACTCATTAGACTTGGTTGACAGCAGGTGTGTTCACATGCCTTTGCACATGCCTTTACTTGAAAAGTTGGGCCTAGTGTTAAATGTGCATTAAATGTCAGGTTTAATGATGGTTTGAATGCAAAATTCCCCCCTAGGCTTATGTATTGAAATCTTGGACCTTAACTAGTGACACTGTTTAGAGAGATGCTAGAGAATTTAGGAGTTTGGGCCTAGCTGGAGAAAGTAGCCTCCTGAAAGGTATGCTTTTGAAGGTTATAGCGGGCCCCAGTCCTTCCCTCCCTCCCTCTCTGCTTCCTGACCACTATTGGATAAATAATCTACTGTATAATTTGCACTTTACTGATATGGTAGAACACCATGACCAAAAGCACCTTGGGGAGGGAAGGGTTTATTTGGCTTACATGTCATCTTCACAGGTCATCACTGAGGGAAGTCAAGCAGGGCAGGAAGCTGGAGGTGGGAATTGAAGCAGAGGCCATAGAGGACTGCTGCTTGTTGGGTTGCTCCTCCTGGCTTACTCAATTTGATTCCTTGTTTTTAAATTTTATTTTTATGTTTATGAATATTTTGCCTACATGTATGTCTATGTACCATGTGTATGCCTGGTGCTTGAGGAGACCAGAAGAGAGTATCAAATCCTTTGGGACTGGAGTTACAGACAATTGTGAACTGCCATGTAGGTGTTGGGAATTATTAAATTTGGGTCCTCTGGAAGAAGAGTAAGTGCTTTCTTAATTGCCCATAAATTTGCTTTCTTATACACCCCAGGGCCACCTGCCCAGGGATGGCACTGCCCACAGAGGGCTGGGCCTTTCCATATTAATCGTCTTGCTTACAGGCCAATCTGATGGGAGCATTTTCTCAATTGAGGTTCCTTCTTAGATAACTCGAGATTGTTTCAGGTTGATTCACTAAAATTTAACCAACACACCAACATAACCATGTTCTGCCTTACTATGAGTCCAAAATCAATGGAGTTGAGGACTATGGACTGAAAGTTCTGAATTCATGGGCCAAAATAAATCTTTACAGAATGTCGGTTGTTTTGACCAGGTGTTTTGTCATGGTGACATAAAGTTCAACTTGCCCAATTGCAGTCAGTTATTTTAGGGATCTTGGGTGACTGGTGAATCCAGATATTCAAGCAAGTGATATAAAAAGAATTGTAGTGACAGCGAGATGGCTCAGCATATAAAGGTACCTGCTGCCAACCATGCCTAATGAGTTTGATCCTAGGCACCCACATGGTAGAAGGAGAAAACTGACTCCCATAAGCTGTTTTCTTATTACATCCAAAGTAAATAGAAAATTATTTTTAGAAAGTATTCTAGTCTGTTCAGTTTTTTACTGGAAAGGAAGTACAGAAGAACATAGGCTTCATGTTGAAATAAAATGGTTAGACTATGACTTTATGCCTACTCAAAAAATTAAATAACTACAACATATCATCACATCCACATTTTAAAACTAAATCCATGCATACAGGGTTGTAGATAATTGTCATAAAGTGTTGAATCACAAAAACTGCAAAATACTAAAGCTGAAGTCATATCAAAGAAAAAAAGATAATTGCTTTTTTTCTTTTTTATTGAGATGAGTAAACTGAGGTCCATGGAGAATGTTTGGTTTGTTTGAAGCTATTTAGTTAGCTAGTGACAAAACCTTTTCTAGAATCAATTGAACCTGAGAGGTATTCTGAAAGAGCAGGGAATGGGGTTTTGGGAAAAGAGTGATGGTAAAGGTTACAAGTATGATGAGGAGGAAATATAGTAAATACAGATAGGAAGAGCCTTAAATTATTAGTTTATGACTTTCATGTTGTAATAACTTAGGGATGCTGGCATTCTGTAAGTGTGACTTGGATCGAAAATAAGG